>NW_028159925.1:0-32500 GCF_964263955.1 Coregonus lavaretus | reverse complement strand
TCAACTAACAAGAACTGAAAGGGAAATGACCGTCTGGTTATGTATGTCCCCAGTAGGGATGACTTGTCACATGTTGTTGTCGTACAGTAGCATGTTCAGGGCTGCTCTTACATTTGAGTCATTTAGCAGACGCTCTTATCCAGAGCGATTAGAGCCAGGTGCATTTCTGTAGGGCACATTGACACATTTTCCACCTTGTCGTTTCGGGGATTCGAACTAGAGACTTTTCGATTACTGGTACAACGCTCGACTAACCGCTCGGCTAACCGCTAGGCTACCTGCCACTCTATGTTTAGTATATTTACAACTACTCTGTTCAGGGCTGGTCCTATGGGTTCATGTGGAGGATTTATTCATGTACAGTTGAAGTCGGAAGTTTACAAACACTTATGTTGGAGTCATTAAAACTCGTTTTTCAACCACTCCACACATTTCTTGTTAACAAACTATAGTTTTGGCAAGTTGGTTAGGACATCTACTTTGTGCATGACAGAAGCAATTTTTCCAACAATTGTTTACAGACAGATTGTTTCACTTATAATTCACTGTATCACAATTCCTGTGGGTCAGAAGTTTACATTCACTAAGTTGACTGTGCCTTTAAACAGCTTGGAAAATTCCAGAAAATGATGTAATGGCTTTAGAAGCTTCTGATAGGCTAATTTACATCATTTGAGTCAATTGAAGGTGTACCTGTGGATGTATTTCAAGGCCTACCTTCAGACTCAGTGCCTCTTTGCTTGACATCATGGGAAAATCAAAATAAATAAGCCAAGACCTCAGAAAGAAAATTGTAGACCTCCACAAGTCTGGTTCATCCTTGGTAGCAATTTCCAAATGCCTGAAGGTACTACGTTCATCTGTACAAACAATAGTACGCAAGTATAAACACCATGGGGCCACGCAGCCGTCATACCGCTCAGGAAGGAGACGCGTTCTGTCTCCTAGAGATGAACGTACTTCAAAAAAAAAAGTGCAAATCAATTCCAGAACAACAGCAAAGGACCATGTGAAGATGCTGGAGGAAACAGGTACAAAAGTATCTATATCCACAGTAAAACAAGTCCTATATCGACATAACCTGAAAGGCCGCTCAGCAAGGAAGCCACTGCTCCAAAACCGCCATAAAAAAGCCAGACTACGGTTTGCAACTGCACATGGGGACAAAGATCGTACTTTTAGGAGAAATGTCCTCTGGTCTGATGAAACAAAAATAGAACTGTTTGGCCATAATGACCATCCTTATATTTGGAGGAAAAAGGGGGTCACTTGCAAGCCGAAGATCACCATCCCAACCGTGAAGCACAGGGGTGGCAGCATCATGCTGTGGGGGTGCTTTGCTGCAGGAGGGACTGGTGCACTTCACAAAATATTCCTTCCTCCATCATGAGGAAGGAAAATGATGTGGATACAGTGGGGGAAAAAAGTATTTAGTCAGCCACCAATTGTGCAAGTTCTCCCACTTAAAAAGATGAGAGAGGCCTGTAATTTTCATCATAGGTACACGTCAACTATGACAGACAAATTGAGAATTTTTTTCTCCAGAAAAACACATTGTAGGTTTTTTTATGAATTTATTTGCAAATTATGGTGTAAAATAAGTATTTGGTCACCTACAAACAAGCAAGATTTCTGGCTCTCACAGACCTGTAACTTCTTTAAGAGACTCCTCTGTCCTCCACTCGTTACCTGTATTAATGGCACCTGTTTGAACTTATCAGTATAAAAGACACCTGTCCACAACCTAAAACAGTCACACTCCAAACTCCACTATGGCCAAGACCAAAGAGCTGTCAAAGGACACCAGAAACAAAATTGTAGACCTGCTCCAGGCTGGGAAGACTGAATCTGCAATAGGTAAGCAGCTTGGTTTGAAGAAATCAACTGTGGGAGCAATTATTAGGAAATGGAAGACATACAAGACCACTGATAATCTCCCTCGATCTGGGGCTCCATGCAAGATCTCACCCCGTGGGGTCAAAATTATCACAAGAACGGTGAGCAAAAATCCCAGAACCACACGGGGGGACCTAGTGAATGACCTGCAAAGAGCTGGGACCAAAGTAACAAAGCCTACCATCAGTAACACACTACGCCGCCAGGGGCTCAAATCCTGCAGTGCCAGACGTGTCCCCCTGCTTAAGCCAGTACATGTCCAGGCCCGTCTGAAGTTTGCTAGAGTGCATTTGGATGATCCAGAAGAGGATTGGGAGAATGTTATATGGTCAGATGAAACCAAAATAGAACTTTTTGGTAAAAACTCAACTCGTCGTGTTTGGAGGACAAAGAATGCTGAGTTGCATCCAAAGAACACCATACCTACTGTGAAGCATGGGGGTGGAAACATCATGCTTTGGGGCTGTTTTTCTGCAAAGGGACCAGGACGACTGATCCGTGTAAAGGAAAGAATGAATGGGGCCATGTATCGTGAGATTTTGAGTGAAAACCTCCTTCCATCAGCAAGGGCATTGAAGATGAAACGTGGCTGGGTCTTTCAGCATGACAATGATCCCAAACACACCGCCCGGGCAACGAAGGAGTGGCTTCGTAAGAAGCATTTCAAGGTCCTGGAGTGGCCTAGCCAGTCTCCAGATCTCAACCCCATAGAAAATCTTTGGAGGGAGTTGAAAGTCTGTGTTTCCCAGCGACAGCCCCAAAACATCACTGCTCTAGAGGAGATCTGCATGGAGGAATGGGCATAAATACCAGCAACAGTGTGTGAAAACCTTGTGAAGACTTACAGAAAACGTTTGACCTGTGTCATTGCCAACAAAGGGTATATAACAAAGTATTGAGAAACTTTTGTTATTGACCAAATACTTATTTTCCACCATAATTTGCAAATAAATTCTTAGAAAATCCTACAATGTGATTTTCTGGATTTTTTTTTCTCATTTTGTCTGTCATAGTTGACGTGTACCTATGATGAAAATTACAGTCCTCTCTCATCTTTTTAAGTGGGAGAACTTGCACAATTGGTGGCTGACTAAATACTTTTTTTCCCCACTGTATATTGAAGCAACATCTCAAGACATCAGTCAGGAAGTTGAAGCTTGGTCGCAAATGGATCTTCCAAATGGACAATGACCCCAAGCATACTTCCAAATTGTGGCAAAATGGCTTAAGGACAACAAAGTCAAGGTATTGGAGTGGCCATCACAAAGCCCTGACCTCAATCCTTTAGAAAATGTGTGGGCAGAACTGAAAAAGCGTGTGCGAGCAAGGAGGCCTACAAACCTGACTCAGTTACACCAGCTCTGTCAGGAGGAATGGGCCAAAATCCACCCAACTTATTGTGGGAAGCTTGTGGAAGGCTACCCGAAACGTTTGACCCAAGTTAAGTTTTTCGGACATTTCACATTCTTAAAATAAAGTGGTGATCCTAACTGGTCTAAGACAGGGAATTTTTACTAGGATTAAATGTCAGGAATTGTGAAAAACTGAGTTTAAATGTATTTGGCTAAGGTGTATGTAAACTTCCGACCTCAACTGTAGATGTAGTCGGCATTGCATTTACAAGTGGTTATCTTTTGGGTGTTCTTATTGCTACAGTGGAAAGGAAAATAGAAAACTCTGGATTCTAAATGTGTCCTGTCCTCCCTGGAGATCATGTTCAGGGGTCTGACTTTTGCATGTTGAGGGGTTCTCTGGGCCAGGACACTGTCTCTGTGTTGAGGGGTTCTCTGGGCCAGGACACTGTCTCTGTGTGTTCATGTAGAAGACAGGGCTAGGTATTTTCATTCTTACAGAAGCCTTGGGAGGGAGGAGAGACTCAATTTCAATTTAAGGGCTTTATTGGCATGGGAAACGTATGTTAACATTGCCAAAGCAAGTGAAGTAGATAGTAAACAAAAATGAAATAAACAATAAATATTAACAGGAAACATTACACTCAGAAGTTCCAAAAGAATAAAGACATTTCAAATGTAATATTATGTATAAATACAGTGTTGGATCAATGTGCAAATAGTTAAAGTACAAATGGGAAAATAAAGAATAAATATGGGTTGTATTTACAATGGTGTTTGTTCTACACTGGTTGCCCTTTTCATTTGGCAACAGTTCACAAATATTGCTGCTGTGATGGCACACTGTGGTATTTCACCCAGTAGATAAGGGAGTTTATCAATTTTTTATTTTTTTTTTCAAATTCTTTGTGGATCTGTGTAATCTGAGGGAAATATGTGTCTCTAATATGGTCATACATTTGGCAGGAGGTTAGGAAGTGCAGCTCAGTTTCCACCTCATTTTGTGGGCTGTGTGCACATAGTGTCACGGTGCTGTGTATGGGTGTGGTGTAGAATCAGGCGCAGGCAGCAGAGGGTAAGTCCAACAAGACTTTACTGAGCACGAAAATTAATCCAAAACAGCCCGGAGGCAAAAAGACGCACACAGGCGTAACTACAAGCGCACACACAGGTGCGTAAATCTCTCCTCACACAACAAGGAGGAAGCTCAGGAAAAATAGCGTACCGACACGGGTAGCGCAACCACGACACGAACAATTACACACAACACAAACCTAACAACAAGGAAACTAAATAGGGTGCTAAATGAGACCTAACACAAAACAGGTGTGACTAACAGACAAAACCAAACAAACAAGAAACATCGAGCGGTGGCAGCTAGAACTCCGGAGACGACGACCGGCGAAACCTGCCCGAACAAGGAGGAGGAGCCGCCTCGGCCGAAACCGTGACAGTACCCCCCCCTTGACGCGCGGCTCCAGCCGCGCGCCGCCTCCGGCCTCGGGGACGACCAGGGGGACGCGGAGCAGGGCGCGCAGGATGACCACGATGGAATTCGGTCATCAGGGACGGATCCAGAATGTCCCTCCTTGGCACCCAGCACCGCTCCTCCGGACCGTACCCCTCCCACTCCACGAGATATTGGAGACCCCCCATCCGGCGTCTCGAATCCAGGATGGTCCGAACCGTGTACGCCGGAGCCCCCTCGATGTCCAACGGGGGCGGAGGAGTCTCCTCAATCTCAAAGTCCTGGAGTGGACCAGCTACCACCGGCCTGAGGAGAGACACATGGAACGAGGGGTTAATATTCTTGTAATCAATAGGTAGTTCTAACCTGTAACTCACCTCGTTCAATCTCCTCAGGACTTTAAAAGGCCCCACAAACCGCCGACCCAGCTTCCGGCAGGGCAGGCGGAGGGGCAGGTTTCTGGTTGAGAGCCAGACTCGATCTCCAGGTGCGTACACTGGCCCCTCACTGCGGTGTAGGTCGGCGCTCGTCTTCTGTCGACGTATGGCACGCTGCAGATGGACGTGTGCAGCGTCCCACGTCTCCTCCGAGCGCCGCACCCACTCATCCACAGCGGGGGCCTCGATCTGGCTCTCATGCCATGGTGCCAGAACCGGCTGGTACCCTAATACACACTGAAAAGGGGTTAGTTGGGTGGAGGAGTGGCGGAGAGAGTTCTGTGCCATCTCGGCCCAGGGCACATATCTCGCCCACTCCTCCGGCCGGCCCTGACAATATGACCTCAGAAACCTACCCACATCCTGGTTGACTCGTTCAACCTGCCCATTACTCTCCGGGTGGTAACCCGAGGTAAGGCTCACCGAGACCCCCAAACGTTCCATAAATGCTCTCCAGACTCTGGAGGTAAACTGGGGGCCTCGATCGGACACTATATCCTCGGGCACCCCGTAATGCCGGAAGACGTGAGTAAATAGAGCCTCAGCGGTCTGTAGGGCCGTAGGAAGACCCGGCATGGGAAGGAGACGACAGGCCTTCGAGAACCGATCCACAACGACCAGGATGGTGGTATTCCCCTGTGAGGAGGGAAGATCGGTAACAAAATCCACCGAGAGGTGAGACCAGGGTCGTTGTGGAACGGGCAGGGGCTGTAATTTACCCCTGGGCAAGTGTCTGGGCGCCTTACACTGGGCACACACTGAGCAGGAGGAGACATAAACCCTCACATCCCTGGCTAACGTTGGCCACCAGTACTTCGTACTAAGGCAGTGCACCGTCCGGCCAATACCCGGATGTCCAGAGGAGGGGGACGTGTGAGCCCAATAAATCAGCCGATCCCGGACCTCGAGCGGGACGTACACCCGACCCACCGGACACTGTGGAGGACTAGGCTCGGTGCGTAACGCCCGCTCGATCTCCGCATCGACCTCCCACACCACCGGTGCCACCAGACAAGACTCCGGTAGTATGGGAATGGACTCCACGCACCTCTCCTCCGTGTCATACCGACGGGACAGAGCATCTGCCTTCCTGTTCTGGGACCCAGGGATGTAAGTGATCTTGAACACAAACCGGGCGAGAAACATAGTCCATCGAGCCTGGCGAGGATTCAGTCTCCTAGCTGCCCGAATGTACTCCAGGTTACGATGGTCGGTCAGAATGAGGAAAGGGTGCTGAGCCCCCTCAAGCCAATGCCTCCACACCTTTAGGGCCTGTACTACGGCTAACAGCTCCCTGTCCCCTACGTCATAATTCCGCTCCGCCGGACTGAGCTTCTTAGAATAAAAAGCACAGGGGCGGAGCTTAGGTGGTGTACCGGATCGTTGAGAAAGAACTGCCCCGATACCGGCCTCAGACGCGTCCACCTCAACTTGGAAGGGTAAAGTGGGATCCGGGTGCGCCAACACCGGGGCCGAGGTAAACAGGTCCTTCAGTCTCCCAAAGGCCCTGTCCGCCTCAGCTGACCACTGCAAGCGCACCGGACCCCCCTTCAGAAGAGACGTTATGGGAGCTGCCACCTGTCCAAAACCCCGGATAAACCTCCGGTAGTAATTCGCAAAACCCAAGAACCGCTGCACCTCTTTAACCGTAGTTGGGGTTTGCCAATTACGCACGGCGGACACTCGGTCCACCTCCATTCTCACCCCTGACGCAGACAACTGGTAACCCAAAAAGGAAACTGACTCCTGGAAGAACAGACATTTCTCAGCTTTGACATACAGGTCATGCTCCAACAGTCTCCTCAATACCCTGCGCACCAGGGCTACATGCTCGGCCCGAGTAGCACTGTACACAAGAATATCATCTATGTACACCACTACTCCCTGCGCCTGCATGTCCCGGAAAAGTTCGTCTACAAACGATTGGAAGACTGATGGAGCATTCATTAACCCATATGGCATGACGAGATACTCGTAATGGCCGGATGTAGTACTAAATGCTGTCTTCCACTCATCGCCCTCCCTAATGCGCACCAAGTTATATGCGCTCCTGAGATCCAATTTTGTGAAGAACCTTGCCCCGTGTAAGGACTCCGTCATGGTCCCAATCAGAGGAAGTGGATAGCTGTACTTCACCGTCACCTGATTGAGACCGCGGTAATCAATACACGGACGCAAACCTCCATCCTTTTTCTTCACAAAAAAGAAGCTCGAGGACGCGGGAGAAGTGGAGGCCCGTATGTATCCCTGTCTCAGAGACTCGGCAATGTAAGTCTCCATTGCCCTTTTCTCCTCCTGTGACAAAGGATACACATGGCTCCGCGGAAGCGCTGCTCCTGTCTGGAGGTCTATCGCACAATCCCCTTGTCTATGAGGTGGCAACTGTGCCGCTCTGGTCTTACTGAACACGAGCGCCAAATCCTCATACTCAGGAGGAATGTGCAGTGCTGGCATCTGGTTCGGACTCTCCACCGAGGTCGCCCCTACGGAAACACCCAGACATAACCCCTCACACTGAGCAGACCACCCTTTAAGAGCTTTCTCTCGCCACGAAATAGTAGGATCATGGGTCATCAACCAGGGAAGCCCCAGTACCACCGGATACGCAGGAGAGTCGATAAGATAGAGTTGAATCGTCTCCTCATGACCCCCCTGCGTCATCATCCTAAGTGGCGCTGTGACCTCCCCAATCAACCCAGATCCTAACGGACGACTATCTAGGGCATGTACAGGAAAGGGTTTTTCGACTGGAAGGAGGGGAATCCCTAACTTAACACAGAATCTCCGGTCTACAAAATTCCCAGCTGCGCCTGAATCGACTAGCGCCTTATGCTGGGACCGAGGTGCAACCTGTGGGAAACAAACAGGTAAGGTAATGTGAACGACAGAAAGCTCTGGGTAAGTAGGGCGCCTACTCACCTGGGTGGACTCCCCACTGTATGACCTGCTCTCTCCCTCACCAGAGGACCCTCCCCAGCACCTAGCCGCGGTGTGCCCTCCGCGCCCACACTTGGTGCAGGAGACTGTCCCCCTCGGGCTCCTACCTCTTCTCCCTCTAGCGCCAGCACCTCCAAGCTCCATCGGACACTGCTCGGAGGCGCTGGAGGGTGGAATGGGGGGCCCCCACCTGGGATGTCCGCGGGTCGCCAGCAGGTTGTCCAGTCGAATGGCCATGTCCACCAGCTGGTCAAATGTTAGTGTAGTGTCCCTGCAGGCTAACTCCCTGCGGACGTCCTCCCGAAGGCTACATCTGAAGTGGTCTATGAGGGCCCTCTCATTCCACCCCGCATCAGCCGCTAGAGTCCGGAACTCCAGCGCAAACGCCTGAGCGCTCCTCATCCCCTGTCGGAGGTGGAATAGACGTTCCCCCGCCGCTCTCCCCTCTGGTGGATGGTCGAAGACCGCACGGAAGCGACGGGAGAACTCCGCATAGGTGACTGTGGCGGCGTCTATTCCCCTCCACTCGGCGTTGGCCCACTCCAACGCCTTGCCGGTGAGACAGGAGATGAGGGCGGAAACGCTCTCGTATCCCGAGGGCGCCGGGTGTATGGTGGCAATGTAGAGCTCCACTTGTAGGAGGAACCCCTGACACCCGGCAGCGGTGCCGTCGTACGCCCTCGGGAGCGAGAGCCGAATCCCACTGGGTTCCGGTCGATGGACGGGCTGGTTGTCCGGTGGTGAAGGTGATGGTGCGATAGGTGGGGCTATGGGAACCCCGCTGGTCTCCCATCGACGAAGGGTGTCCATGACGCCCTCCAAGGCGTGCCCGATACGGTTGATCCGGTGCTCGTGTCCAAGGAGACGCTCCTCCATGGGGTCGACGGGTGCTCCTGCTGATTCCATTCTATGGTGTGTAATTCTGTCACGGTGCTGTGTATGGGTGTGGTGTAGAATCAGGCGCAGGCAGCAGAGGGTAAGTCCAACAAGACTTTACTGAGCACGAAAATTAATCCAAAACAGCCCGGAGGCAAAAAGACGCACACAGGCGTAACTACAAGCGCACACACAGGTGCGTAAATCTCTCCTCACACAACAAGGATGAAGCTCAGGAAAAATAGCGTACCGACACGGGTAGCGCAACCACGACACGAACAATTACACACAACACAAACCTAACAACAAGGAAACTAAATAGGGTGCTAAATGAGACCTAACACAAAACAGGTGTGACTAACAGACAAAACCAAACAAACAAGAAACATTGAGCGGTGGCAGCTAGAACTCCGGAGACGACGACCGGCGAAACCTGCCCGAACAAGGAGGAGGAGCCGCCTCGGCCGAAACCGTGACACATAGCCTGTCTTCTCTTGAGAGCCAGGTCTGCCTACAGCGGCCTTTCTCATATAGCAAGGCTATGCTCACTGAGTATGTACATTCTGGTCAGGTATTCTGCTACTGTGTACTCTCTGTTTAGGGCCAAATAGCATTCTAGTTTGCTCTATTTTTTTGTAATTTTTTTCCAATGTGTCAAGTAATTATCTTTTTATTTTCTCATGATTTGGTTGGGTCTAATTGTGTTGTTGTCCTGGGGCTCTCTCTCTCCCTCTCTCTCTCTCCCTCTCTCTCTGTCTCTCTCTCTCTCTCTCTGTCTCTCTCTCTCTCTGTCTCTCTCCCTCTCTCTCTCTCTCTCTCTTCCCCACCTAAGGTTGCAAAGGGAGGGTATATTACTGGAAACTTTCTAAGTTTACCAATAAACAACCAGAATTTTAACTTTCGAAGTTGACAGATGACTTGTGACCTTTTGGGTACTTCAGATTATCCCAGGTGTCTGTAATTATATCTGGCCCTGTGTGTGGCCTTATCACATGTAAAATATAGAAATAATCAAATAAGATGATAAAAAAAAAAGTTGACCGACAAAGCTGTAAAACATTATCCTAAATATAAACCATCAACATAGTGAATAGCATTGATGTTTAATGTGAGGGTTTCAGCATTAAATATTATTTATATATTTATTTTTTTACACACTTCTATTTATTTTACTATGTCAAAATGTCTTTGTTGTAAATGTTTTGGCGCCAGGCTAGTGACAGTTGTAAAAAAAAAGTCAATAGTTGGAAGAGTTGCAGAGTTAATTGAAAGTAATGCCAATGTTGGTTAGATGCTTTTTTTAAAACATTAATTAGGGTATTTTCTCTTTAACCATATGGTCTATCTACTAGAAACTCAGCCACAATATGGACACAGATATAATAAATGCATACTATACACTGAGTATACCTAACATTAGAAATACCTTCCTAATATTGAGTTGCACACCCTTTTGCCCACAGAACAGCCTAAATTTGTCGGGGCATGGACTCTACAAGGTGTCAAGCGTTCCACAGGGATGCTGACCCATGTTGACTCCAATGCTTCCCACAGTTATGTCAAGTTTGCTGGATGGCCTTTGGCTGGTGGACCATTCTTGATGCACACGGGAAACTGTTGATGGTGAAAAACCCAGCAGCGTTGCAGTTCTTGACACACTCAAACTGGTGTGCCTGGCACCTACTACCATACCCTGTTCAAAGGCACTTAAATCTTTTGTCTTGCCCATTCACTCTCTGAATGGCGCACATACACAATCCATGTCTCAATTGTCTCAAGGCTTAAAAATCCTTCTTTAACCTGTTTCCTCCCCTTCATCTAGACTGATTTAAGTGGATTTAACAAGTGACATCAATAAGGGATCATAGATTTCACCTGGATTAACCTGGTCAGTCTATGTCATGGAACGAGCAGGTGTTCCTAATGTGTTATATACTCAGTGTATATGCATTTCATTAATTTTTTTACAGTTATTTGAGTATAGAATTAGATAAATTATCCCCACCCCTCTCTCTCTCTTCTCTCTATCCCTTTCTTCTCTCTCTTCCCCCTCTTTCTCTCTCCTCTCTCTCTCTCCCTTCTCCCTCTCTCCAACCCCCCCCCCCCCTCTCTCTCTCTCTCTCTCTCCCCCCCCTCTTTCTCCCTTTCTCCTCTCTCTCTGTTCTTGTTTAATCCAACATTAGGGTTTGTCGTGGCAGGAGAGCACAGTGAATAGAGATGCCCTGGGGCCAGACACAATCCTTCTGTTACCTATCTCAAACACATATACACACACACAGCTCCATGCACATACAGGCTCACACGGTCACATGCACACACACACATGAACACACGGGCATGTACTGTGATACACACACCCAGTCAATCCCTTAGCTTCTATGTACCTGATTACTGTGGAGGGAAGTCGACAGAAATTACACTGCTGTCAGATTTCTCTTCTCGTCTCACGAAACACACATACACACACTTCAATCTGGGGCCAGGATTGGGATTATAATCCACAGGGATGGAGAACTCTGGCAGAAAACTGTTTATGGCCTTATATGCTTACCCATAGTGCACTCTGTCTGTTAATATTTTAGATCCTTTCAAAAAATGGATCGTTTTCCCCCCCAAAACTCCTGACCCAAAATATGAGACCATTTTAATGACATTCCCCATCTATAACAAATCAAGGGCAGTTAGTTTACTTTTTTTGAGGGGAACTATTGTGAGAATATAATTGTACATACAGTATATATATATATATTTATATTTAGCATATATATATATATATATATATATATATATATATATAGGTGGTAGTATTTGTGGACGGTAAGAATACTCTGTGTACCCTTCTGTTTGGTTTTGTAGAGGACATTTTGTGAGTTTATTCCCTGAACTGCCTACATTCTGAATGTGTGTGATTAAGATTTATACTAGAGAGAGAGAGAGAGAGAGAGAGAGAGAGAGAGAGAGAGAGAGAGAGAGAGAGAGAGAGAGAGAGAGAGAGAGAGAGAGAGAGAGAGAGAGAGAGAGAGAGAGAGAGAGAGAGAGAGAGAGAGAGAGAGAGAGAGAGAGAGAGAGAGAGAGAGAAAAAAGGAAGGAGAAGAGTTTCAGATGCCTGTGTGTGTCAGGTTGACTGGAGGCTACTATGCTTTTATCAGTGTCCAGGCTGTTAAGTTTGTTACGTTCTCTCCTAACGAGCCTCACAGTCTTTGATTAAGATTGGCTAAGCTTCCCTGCAGCTAGAGGGTTCAAATCTGACACACACACACTAATGTTGTCACGAACATTTTGACTTCCATACCAGGTTTAGTATCACGATACTTGACTCCAGGGGTGAAAGTAGAATTAATTTCTTCCCTTCCGGGACCTTCTATATGCACCCAAAACATGTATGGGCTTAATCATATAATTATATATAGAATCCCCATGAATTCAATAGGATCTCTGTGGGCCTAGTCGTAAAAAATGGTCATTTCACTTTTAAAGTGTATTATCTTTTATTGTGGCATAAACACAACCAGTCATGATGCTTTCATCTGATTGTCAATCACTTCAAAGGGCTCCTTTACTAGGCTACATGAGCACGTTCATTCACTCGCAACATATTTCCAGCCTCCGAACAGTGGTGAATGGAAAGAGACATCTGTTACACAAAACACACAAAAATTGACGATTGTCATTAGGCCAGAATTTATGCGCCTCTTTGTCGGCCACTCATCTCTGCCTTGGCCAAATGTCTGTGTTCTCGTGGAACCACATCGCCTTTTGGAGGGCAGGCTATACCACCCGTTTACAAGTCCATTCACTAATGTTTCATGCCTCTGACATGTGGTAATGACTCTGACATGTGGTAATGACTCTGACATGTGGTAATGACTCTGACATGTGGTAATGGCTCTGACATGTGGTAATGCCTCTGACATGTGGTAATGCCTCTGACATGTGGTAATGACTCTGACATGCGATAATGACTCTGACATGTGGTAATGACTCTTGACATGTGGTAATGCCTCTGACATGTGGTAATGACTCTGACATGTGGTAATGACTCTGACATGTGGTAATGCCTCTGACATGTGGTAATGACTCTGCCATGTGGTAATGACTCTGCCATGTGGTATTGACTCTGCCATGTGGTAATGCCTCTGACGTGCGGTAATGGCTCGGATGCGCGGTAATGGCTCGGACGTGCGGTAATGGCTCGGATGTGCGGTAATGGCTCGGACGTGCGGTAATGGCTCGGACGTGCGGTAATGGCTCGGACGTGCGGTAATGGTAAAAAAAAAAAAAGGTGATGTAATAGCCTACAGTTTTCTTGCCATTTTGTTGTAATTATTGTGATAGGCTCATGTTTTACCGGTACGGTGTACCCCCACTATTTATTTTGCCGGGAAGCTGTACCAGACCGTACGCCTTACTTTCACCCCTGCTTGATACCAAAACGATTGATACCACAGCAAAAAAGAAAGGGGTAGAAGGATTGTGATTTTCCTCCGTTTTTTTCAGGTTTTCGCTCTCAAAATCAAATATTTTTGTATAGAATAGCAACAAAATTGGATGTTCAAAGTCCACAACAACGCTTAAACCACATCAGGAGACCACTTTTGAGGTCTGGGAAAATTAGATTTTTTTGTATAGTTAGCCTTTAAAGCTGGGATCCTTAATGGTGAAACTGCCACGTCCATTTGCAATATTACAACAACAAAGAAGTTACTGCAAACAACCAACACAGTTTTTCCCCCTCTGACATCGTTGCACACGTGATAGAACACTTACAGTTAGTTAGTTCATACATTATTCATTTCCCTTGTGGAAATCGAACCCACAACCCTGGCGTTGCAAACACCATGCTCTATCAACTGAGCTACATCCCTGCCGGCCATTCCCTCCCCTACCCTGGGCTAATTGCGCGCCGCCCCGTGGGTCTCCCGGTCGCAGCCGGCTACGACAGAGCCTGGATTCGAACCAGGATCTCTAATGGCACAGCTAGCACTGCGATGCAGTGCCTTAGACCACTGCGCCACTCGGGAGACAACAGCAGCATATGTACCTTGATGCACAACGCTCCCCACCTCTGCCTCGTCAACAAAACAAAAACCATAACGGCCGTGGGGCGGACAGTGGCGCTGTTTCTCCTACTATGTATTCCATCTTTAATTCAAGTGCGCATGCACTGACACTGTTGTTTGGTTAGTGATGTTTGTGATGGACTTTGCAAAACAAGGATTGGTACAAATAATCATGATTCTGCCTGGTTGCCATACGCTACTTTGTAGTTAACATTTAATTGAGAAGGTTTTTGGGAAAACCTTTCAATCTACCCGAAAACAGTTATCAGTAGCATCGCTAAAGGCTACACGTAGTGGTAGACATACGCGCCCCACACACGGGGGCATTTCCGTACCATTGCCTCTTCAGAAAGTTGGGAATACGAATCACTGATGCATTCTGTTCATGTCTGATGATAAACTTGGGCAAATCAATTAATTTTCGAATAAGTTCAATACTTTTACTTGGTTTCCAAACATGAGACACATTTGATAGAAGAAAAACGTACTGAAGTTTCGGTACACCGTGTAACACACACACACACACACACACACACACACACACACACACTTTCAAACAAACACGTACCGTATAGACACAGTGAGATAAGCATCACGTTCAGTGCCCAATTGAAACACATACCGAATGCTTTACACACACTCGTACAAGCTAGTACGCAGTCTACTCTACTCACATAAACTCATTTGTATGCAGATGATAGTGTTGTATTCCATTGCTCCATCGGTTGGCCAACCCTTTTCAAATTTGAAATTAGATTTTCTAGCACATATTGGATCTAAGGTTAGTGCTAAATGTAAACAAAACAAAAAGCATGTTTTTTTCTAGGTTCCATAACACAGATTTAAAGGAATTTGTAATGACTAGTTTGAATGGTACACAAATTGAGCGTGTTCCTTCCTGCAAATATCTTGGTGTCTGGCTTGATAACAAACTGTCTTTTTAAAAAACATGTCACTGAGCTGGTGAAGAGGTTAAAGTTCAAGGTTTGTTTATTTTACAGAAACAAAGCGTGTCTGACTTTTGTTAATAGGAACAACATTTTCCAGGCCACTTTTATGTCTATTTTAGTTTATGGGGATATTATCTATATGCATGCAGCAGCATCTATGCTTAAACCACTAGATGCTGCTTTCCATTGTGCCCTTAGGTTTATTACTGGTGATGGTTATAGAACTCACCATTGTGTTTTGTATCAAAAAGTGGGTTGGGCCTCTTTGTATGTAAGGAGATGTCACGCTCTGGCTCCGGGACTTTGTTTATTGAGCCAGGGTGTGTTCGTTTTCGTTGTGTTCTGTTTTGGTTGGTTGTCTATTTGGTATGTTTCCTTGTTTGGTCAATGACTCCCAATCGGAGGTAACGGGTGTCAGCTGTCGGCTCGTTATCTCTGATTGGGAGCCATATTTAAACTGTGTGTTTTCACCTTGTGGTTGTGGGTTTTTGTTCCGTGTTTCTGTCAGTGCTTCTGTTGGACTTCACGATCGTGTTTAGTTTTGTATTACGTGCTTTACTTATTAAAGTCATCATGTTCGCTCAACACGCTGCGTATTGGTCTGCTCATTTTCAAGACGATCGTGACAGGAGAGAGCAGCATTCTCTTGTGTTTATTTACAAAGCACTCATGCAGAAACTTCCTATGTATTTATCATCATTAATTCAATTTAGACAAATTACCAAACCCGGTCACAAGCTTGGATAACACTGGAGTCCCCTTGGGTCTCCACATAGTTGGATAAAGCTGATTTTAGTTTTTTTGCACACTTTGTGGAACAACTCACAGAGATCTCTGAAATGAGATGTTCTGGTCCCCCTTGGTCAGTTTAGAGTAATGATCATAGACCTGTTAATAAATGTGTCTGTTTTTCTTCATATGTTTTGTATTTTGATGTATTTGTGGTCCTCTGTAGCTCAGCTGGTAGAACATGGCGCTTGTAACGCCAGGATAGTGGGTTCGATCCCCGGGACCACCCATACGTAAAAATGTATGCACACATGACTGTAAGTCGCTTTGGATAAAAGCGTCTGCTAAATGGCTTATTATTATTTATGCAGGGCTCATCTGTAAAAGAGACCCTGGTCTCAGTATGACTTCCCTGTCAAAATAAAGGTTTAATAATTATAATATACAGACCTATTTCTTAACCAGAAGAGCAACTTGGCTGAAAAACAAACAAAAAAATGTTGCTCTGGTCCAATCGGGTCTGGACTAGACGGTACGGGTCGGGTATAGGTCGAATTGTCCTCGGATCCATTTGGGTTCGGGTCAGATTTTTCTCGGGTCCGGGTCCCGTAGTAATTTCTTTGTTATTATCAGCTCCATTCTGGTCGGGTCTGATTGTCTTTGGGTCCTGTGAAGACCTCTAGCACACACACACACAAACACACACACAAGTGCACACACACACTCCTCACTCAGGCAAAACATTGCTGTCAGTGCAGGGGAAAACCCAAATCAAACACACACAGAACATCCAGCCCAGCTCGCCGTTGCCTAGACGACCAGCATCCCGTATCGACTGCAGAGCGGTTACTATGGAAACACTGGATGCCTAAAGGAGAGAGGATCATTAACTGGAATGAGGGAAGAGAGAGGGACAGACTAAAGTGAAGTAAGGAGAGACTGATAGACACAGACAGAGATGTTAAGAGAGATGGACAGAGGGAGAGAAAAGAGAGATGGACAGAGGGAGAGAAAAGAGAGATGGACAGAGGAAGAGAAAAGAGAGATTGACAGAGGAAGAGAAAAATAGTGATTTATGTGTGCTGTGAGATCTTTCCCGTGGTGTATAGAACAGAACAGATAGACAGTCGGAAACAAGTTACTGCTGGGTTTTTATGAGGTTCAGGACAGACAGAAATACAGACGGACACACAGAAATACAAACGGACACATACACATAGAAATATAATAAATAGAAAGGGTGTCTCCATTCTAGTAAATAGCTAGGTTTCCATCCAATTGGCGACAGAATTTCGTGTGAATATTCTAGAATCCGCATTAAGACAATATTTGCATTTGCCCGCCAGTTTCCACCAAATGGACTTCTTCCGCATAAAAATGCATTTTCATGTTCCTAATAAAAATCTTAAGTACAAAGTGTTTCCAAAGCATTTTCAACTCTACCTATAGTTTTGTCACAGAAACTGTTGTGTTAAATATAGCAAATGTGCCTACTCTGGTCTTGGCACCTGCGCTCTTTCAACAGCTCGCAGATACAGTTTGGCTAGGCTACATGTTGAGATAAGACCGAGAATATTTTTATTTGTCAAACGCCAGTCAGGCATCGATCATCATGTCACCAGAATAAGAACCTCAATATTTATCGGAAAGCAGCATCAAGCTCATCACCGTGCACTTTCACCACCCTGTGAAGTTCATCATAATTTATTTCATCTGTAACCTAATAAACTGCATGGTTTCCTGAGTCGTAGTGGGAGGACCACACACCCCATATCATCACGTGATATGATGGTTATTATATCAATGTTTGCGCATTAAGGTGTTTCCACTGCCATTTCCCACATTATTAATTTAACTGACACAAAAAGATCCCACCATGTCAAACGAACAAATATTCTGTCTGCGTTTATAAAATACCAAACATCTCATTCCAAAATCATGGGCATTAATATGGAGTTGGTTCCCACTTTGCTGCTATAACAGCCTCCACTCTTCTGGGAAGGCTTTCCACTAGATGTTGGAACAATACTGCGGGGACTTGCTTCCATTCAGCCACAAGCATTAATGAGGTCGGGCACTGATGTTGGACGATTAGGCCTGGCTCGCAGTCGGCGTTCCAATTCATCCCAAAGGTGTTCGATGGGGTTGAGGTCAGGGCTCTGTGCAGGCCAGTCAGGTTCTTCCACAGCAATCTCGACAAACCATTTCTGTATGGACCTCGCTTTGTGAACGGGGGCATTGTCATGCTGAAACAGGAAAGGGCCTGCCCCAAACTATTGCCACAAAGTTGCAAGCACAGAATCGTCTAGAATGTCATTGTCCACTGTAGCTCAGTTGGTAGAGCATGGCGCTTGCAACGCCAGGGTCGTGGGTTCGTTTCCCACGGGGGCCAGTATGATAATGTATGCACTCAATAACTGTAAGTCGCTCTGGATAAGAGCGTCTGCTAAATGACTAAAATTGTATGCTGTAGCGTAAATATTTCCCTTCATTGGA
The DNA here is from genome assembly GCF_964263955.1 of Coregonus lavaretus. Classification (NCBI taxonomy): domain Eukaryota; kingdom Metazoa; phylum Chordata; class Actinopteri; order Salmoniformes; family Salmonidae; genus Coregonus; species Coregonus lavaretus. The sequence continues at coordinate 14,299 of NW_028159925.1, read as the reverse complement.
ACTAAGGGGCCTAGCCCGAACCATGAAGAACAACCCCAGACCATTATTCGTCCTCCACCAAACTTTAAAGCTGGCACAATGCATTGGGGTAGGTAGCGTTTTCCTGGCATCCGCCAAACCCAGATTCGTCTGTCGGACTGCCAGATGGTGAAGCGTGATTCATCACTTCACACACACGTTTCCACTGCTCCAGTCCAATGGCTTTACACCACTCCAGCCAACGATTGGTATTGCGCATGGTGATCTTAGGCTTGTGTGTGGCTGCTCAGCCATGGAAACCCATTTCTTGAAGCTCCTAACGAACGGTTCTTGGGCTGACGTTGCTTCCAGAGGCAGTTTGGAACTCAGTAGTGTGTGTTTCAACCGAGGACAGACAATTTTTATGCACTACACGCTTCAGCACTCGACGGTCCCGTTCTGTGAGCTTGTGTGGCCTACCACTTCGCGGCTGAGCCGTTGTTGCTCCTAGACATTTCCACTTCACAATAACAGCACTTACAATTGACCAGGGCAGCTCTAGCAGGGCAGAAATTTGATGAACTGACTTGTTGAAAAGGTGGCATCCTATAACGGTGCCACGTTGAAAATCAGTAAGCTCTTCAGTAAGGCCATTCTACTGCCAATGTTTGTCTATGGAGATTACATGGCTGTGTGCTCGACTTTATACACCTGTCAGCAGCAGGTGTGGCTGAAATAGCCGAATCCACTAATTTGAAGGGGTGTCCACATTCTTTTTGATATATTATGTACCTGTTAACATCACAGCTGTCGTGATTTTTTTTTACATGGTATGACTTTACTCGCATAAAATGATGGATGGAAATGTGGTTAGTCATGGCATAATGGATAGTCTGGCAGACAGTTTGAATGTACCCATGCCAGGAAGTAAAAGCAGGAAGTGTACCCTTCAATCTGTGCTGTGTCTGACATTTAAAAAAATACATTCCATTGCATGAGCCACATTAGTTAACATCATTCTACATTACCATGGCAATCCAGCATCAGTTGATAGAACATTCCAAAATACCATGGAAATTATTGCATCAAAATACCAGGCAGCCATTGCAAGTTTTCCCTTGTGTTTACCAGTCAAATTGCCAGGGTTAGAGCTTCCAAGACCGTTCTATTCATTATATTTCTATACACACACACACACACACACACACACACACACTGAAAGACATGAAGACAGGCAGGCGGGCACTTAAACATAGTCTGTCTGCCAGCTATGTACCTGCCTTGCCTGAGCTTTGTGGAAGCCAGCAGAAGGCCTGTGTCAGTAACAGGATGGGCAGTTCTCCCAAACTCTCTGGTGTACAGGAGGGAGCTCCATATCTAATCACAGTTTGTGTGCCAGACCAATGTAGGCCACAGTGAAGGAAGGTACCCTACTGTACCCTTCCGTTAGGGTTACTGTCACGCACTGGGCTCAACGGGACTACACACATGCATGTGTGTGCATACACACACACACACACACACACACACACAAACTCAAATGTGTCCATATTTGAGCCCTTTATTTTAAGAGCAATGGCAATTAGCTCTCTCTTGAGAGAGGTAGTTAGTAGATTTTCCTCCTTTTCCTGCAGGAGACAGTCTGGTCTATTCAGACTAATATAATAATAATATACTGTTATAAGCACACTCTCACTGCAGGAGAGAGAATAACTGGCCTCCCCATGACATGCTCTCTCTCTCTCTCTCTCCCGCCATCTCAAGTCAAATCAAATTTTATTTGTCACATGCTTCATAAACATCAGGTGTAGACTAACAGAGAAATTCTTACTTACGGGCCATTTTCCAACAATGCAGAGTAAAAAAAACTATATATAAATAATAGAAATAGTGACATGAGGAATAAACACATGATGAGTTAAAATAACATCTAGTCAATGTGTAGAGGTACAAAATAATTGAGGTAGCAATGTACATATGGATAAAAAACAGTAGTAGAAGCGGGTAGCCATTTAATTTGCCATTTAGCAGTCTTTCTTAGCAGTCTTATGGCTTGGGGGTAGAAGCTGTTCAGGGTCCTGCTGGTTTCAGACTTGGTGCATCGATATCGCTTGCCATGCGTTAGCAGAGAGAACAGTCTATGGCTTGGGAGGCTGGAGTCTTTGACAATTTTCCGGGCCTTCCTCTGACACCGCCTTGTATAGAGGTCCTGGATGGCAGGAAGCTTGGCCCCAGTGATGTACTGGGCCGTACGCACTACCCTCTGTAGTGCCTTGCGGTCAGAGGCCGAACAGTTGCCATACCAGGCGGTGATGCAACCAGTCAGGATGCTCTCAATGGTGCAGCTGTATAACTTGTTGAGGATCTGAGGGCCCATGCCAAATCGCTTCAGCCTCCTGAGGGGGAAGAGGCGCTGTCGTGCCCTCTTCACGACTGTGTGGGTGGGTGTGTGTGAACCATGTTAATTCACTATGAAGCTCTCGACCCACTCCACTACAGCCCCATCGATGTGGAAGGTGGCGTGCTCGCCCCTCCGTTTCCTGTAGTCCACGATCAGCTCCTTTGTCTTGCTGACATTGAGGGAGAGGTTGTTATCCTGGCACCACACTGCCAGGTCTCTGACCTCCTCCCTATAGGCTGCCTCATCGTCGTCGGTGATCGGTCCTACCACCGTCGTGTCATCAGCAAACTTGATGATGGTGTTGGAGTCGTGCATGACCATGCAGTTGGGTAAACAGGGAGTACAGGAGGGGACTAAGTACACACCCCTGAGGGGCCAACGTGTTGAGGGTCAGCATGGCAGATGTGTTGTTGCCTACCCTCACCACCTGGGGGCGGCCCTTCAGGATGTCCAGGATCCAGTTGCAGAGGGAGGTGTTCAGTCCCAGGGTCCTGAGCTTAGTGATGAGCTTGGAGGGCACTATGGTGTTGAATGCTGAGCTGTAGTCAATGAACAGCATGCTTACATAGGTGTTCCTTTTGTCCAGGTGGGTGAGGGCAGTGTGAAGTGCATCTGTGGATCTGTTGAGGCAGTATGTGAATTGGAGTGGGTCCAGGGTGTCTGGGATGATGGTGTTGATGTGAGCAATGACAAGCCTTTCAAAGCATTTCATGGCTATAGATGTGAGTGCTACGGGGCTGTAGTCATTTAGACAGGTTAACTTGGCGTTCTTGGGCACAGGGACTATGGTGGTCTGCTTGAAACAAGTTGGTATTACAGACCAGGTCAGGGATAGGTTGAAAATGTCGGTGAAGACACTTGCCAGCTGGTCAGAGCATGCTCTGCGTACGCGTCCTGGTATTCCGTCTGGCACCACCACTATCACTATCGTCCCACTATCTCCCCCACTCCCTCTCTCTCCCCCACTCCCTCTCTCTCCCCCACTCCCTCCCTCTCCCCCACTCCCTCTCTCTCCCCCACTCCCTCTCTCTCCCCCGCTCCCTCTCTCCCCCCCACTCCCTCCCTCTCCCCCACTCCCTCTCTCTCCCCAACTCCCTCTCTCTCCCCCACTCCCTCACTCCCTCTCTCTCCCCCACTCCCTCTCTCTCCCCCGCTCCCTCTCTCTCCCCCACTCCCTCTCTCTCCCCCGCTCCCTCTTTCTCCCCCGCTCCCTCTCTCTCCCCCGCTCCCTCCCTCTCCCCTACTCCCTCTCTCTCCCCCGGTCTGTAAATAAAGTATTTATGTTTTTTATTTTGATTAAATGTGCATTTCTAGAAATCCGTTTTTGCTGTGTCATTATGGGGAAGGACCGCTGCGTCACCTTCCTCTTCAAGTGAGCTCATCACAACAAGGTGAGTCCAAAAATGTCTTATATGCAGCTGCATAAATGATGTAATATTCCAGGGAGATATGTATACTGTAGCTAAGAAAGTAATACTAAGTGTATGTTGTGTAGTAAGCTGTTAGTAGCCCATGTGCCTCACTCCTATCATTTGGTCTATTTTCACCTCTTAATTTCGCCTACTGTTCTGACTTGGTGGTGCACATGTAGCCTATAACCTGTTTTAGAGAAATGTCATCATCGAATATTGTAAGAACTTTCATTGTCTGCTTATATGCCCCCTTTATTTATCCTTCGGTTCTGACTTGGTGTACAGGGAGAATACTGTAAGAACGGCCCATGTTCTGAATTCTGTCACTGTACATTTCAAAAGTGCTGAACAAATAGTTACATTGACTACTTCCGTCCTAGCTCGCTCATTAATGTCTTAATCGAAATTACGGATTGCCTCTTATCCGCTTGTCGTCCCCTTATGCCATAGTTTGTCTCAATTATCAGTAGAAACCACATTTGTTTAAGCAAGTCAGCCATATCAGCTACAGTTGAAGTCGGAAGTTTACATACACTTAGGTTGGAGTCATTAAAACTCATTTTTCAACCACTCCACACATTTCTTGTTAACAAACTATAGTTTTGGCAAGTCGGTTAGGACCTATACTTTGTGCATGACACAAGTAATTTTTCCAACAATTGTTTACAGACAGATTATTTAACTTAGAATTCACTGTATCACAATTCCAGTGGGTCAGAAGTTTACATACACTAAGTTGACTGTGCCTTTAAACAGCTTGGAAAATTCCATAAAATGATGTGATGGCTTTAGAAGCTTCTGATAGGCTAATTGCAACTGCACATGGGGACAAAGATCGTAATTTTTTGATAAATGTCCTCTGGTCTAATGAACAAAAATAGAACTGTTTGGCCATAATGACCATCGTTATGTTTGGAGGAAAAAGGGGGGTGCTTGCAAGCCAAAGAACACCAACCCAACCGTGAAGCACGGGGGTGGCAGCATCATGCTGTGGGGGTGCTTTGCTGCAGGAGGGACTGGTGCACTTCACAAAATAGATGGCATCATGAGGAAGGAAAATGATGTGGATATATTGAAGCAACATCTCAAGACATCAGTCAGGAAGTTAAAGCTTGGTCGCAAATGGGTCTTCCAAATGGACAATGACCCCAAGCATACTTCCAAAGTTATGGCAAAATGGCTTAAGGACAACAAAGTCAAGGTGTTGGAGTGGCCATCACAAAGCCGTGACCTCAATCCTATAGAAAATGTGTGGGCAGAATTGAAAAAGCGTGTGTGAGCAAGGAGGCCTACAAACCTGACTCAGTTACACCAGCTCTGTCAGGAGGAATGGGCCAAAATCCACCCAACTTATTGTGGGCAGCTTGTGGAAGGCTACCTGAAACGTTTCACCCAAGTTAAACAATTTAAAGGCAATGCTACCAAATGCTACCAAATACTAATTGAGTGCATGTAAACTTCTGACCCACTGGGAATGTGATGAAAGAAATAAAAGCTGAAATAAATCATTCTCTCTACTATTATTCTGACATTTCACATTCTTAAAATAAAGTGGTGATCCTAACTGACCTAAGACAGGGAATTTTTACTAGGATTAAATGTCAGGAATTGTGAAAAACTGAGTTTAAATGTATTTGGCTAAGGTGTATGTAAACTTCCGACTTCAACTGTATGTTTTTTTAAAAGGCAGTAAATGAGGCTGAATTAACTGTTTAGCTGCCAGACAAGGCTCTGCTGATAGCCAGGTGTAGCAGTGGTAAGGTGTTGGGACAGCTTTATGGAGGCCCTAACAGTTTGTGGGCACCGTTTGTCACCGTTATAGTGCAATTCATGTATTGTTTAGTGTTGTGTTGTGTAGTGGCTTTGCTGGCATGCATCCCACATATTTTTTTGCCCCACAAAGATTGACATGCTAAAATCGCCACTGGGAAGGGGTCCGAATACTTTCCGAATGCACTGTATCAGATAGGTAGGATTATCGGAGTAGAATGATTTGAGACAAAATGGAGAATCCAGGTTTTGCATTGTTGTATGTTAGACAACGTTTACCCGTTGTAATATGTACATTACAAAGTCTATGTTTTCTAAAATATGCACTTATGTTAAAGTAAAAGTATGATTGGGAGGGGGAGAATGTGTCTGTTTGTTTTAGTTTGTTTGGCCGTTTGCCTTGTTCATGAAACGATTCTGACATTTAGAATTCTGACAAAGGCAGCTGACGCACACACATACACTACTGCACCCAAACTCTTTTAGCTGTATCTCTCTGATGGCCTCAACTGGCTTCAGCTGGCAGCGAGATCTGGACGCTTCTTTAGTTTGGATTCACTTGCTCTCTCTTTCTCTTACTTCCTGTCTTTTTTTCCCCTCTTTTGTTCTTCGATCCCGCAGCAGTAGAGTGCAGGCGAATCGATACGGACACTTTTCTCTCATTAAGTCCCTTCAATGTCAGAGCTGGGGGACGGAGAGAGGAAGAGGGAAATATGTGTCCTGTGCTATGTTGCAGTGTGGGAGGTCAATTCCATTACATTTTCCATTTCACTCTATTTAGGTAATTAATTGAAACTCGCCCCTCATGAAATGTAAAACACACGCCATTGTCAGCATTGTCTGCATTCATCTGCATATTGAGAGGCAGATATACACAGAGCACCTATGAGTTCAGTTATCTGTAAAGTTATGTGTGCAAGCCCATATATATGGTATTCTGGTGTTTATATGGGTGTCTAATGGAGTTCATATGAGTTGATATTACTGTTATTCTGATGGGTGGCAAGGCAGGAGGTGCCCATGCGTGTGCGCAGTCAGTCACGGGTTGATAGAAGGTGAGAGTAAGTGCAGGGACACTAAATCACAGGAAGTCCAGTCGGAGAGAGAGAGGGCTGTGTGTGTTCTGACAGGGCCAAGCCAACTGTGAACAGCAGATCAATCAGGTCTGTGTTTGAGTCACTTTCTCTCTGCCTCCTCTGCAAACGTTGTTTATTTCTCTCCTCTCTGCAACCCTCTTAATCGCCCGTCTGAGCCGATCCGTGCTGCATGCTGACACCAGGCCAATGGCTGACATTTTCTGTCCACAAAACAGCATGATAACCGTAAAAATATCTTATTATTCATTACATTTACATTTTAGTCATTTAGCAGACGCTCTTATCCAGAGCGACTTACAGGAGCAATTAGGGTTAAGTGCCTTGCTCAAGGGCACATTTACGTCATTTAGCAGACGCTCTTATCCAGAGCAACTACAAATTGGTGCATTCACCCTATAGCCAGTGGGATAACCACTTTACAATTATACTTTTTTTTTGGGGGGGGGGGGGGGGGTAGAAGGATTACTTTATCCTATCCCAGGTGTTCCTTAAAGAGGTGGGGTTTCAAATGTCTCCGGAAGGTGGTGAGTTATTCATAATATTTGTAGTCTCAATTTGTTGGGAAAGCAGCTCAAAAATGTGTTGCTGGTTATTTAATCTTTAGCTGCAATGTTCCTGTCTTCAAATGTTCTGAGTATTTTGGAAAAACTTTGCACGTTGCAGGGGTTGTTTTGCAGACTGATTATTACTGTATTACTATTATTACTGTATTACTATTGCTGCAGACTGATTATTACTGTATGACTATTACTGCAGACTGATTATTACTGTATGACTATTACTGCAGACTGATTATTACTGTATGACTATTACTGCAGACTGATTATTACTGTATTACTATTACTGCAGACTGATTATTACTGTATTACTATTACTGCAGACTGATTATTACTGTATGACTATTACTGCAGACTGATTCTTACTGTGTTACTATTAATGCAGACAGATTATTACTGTATTACTATCACTGCAGACTGATTATTACTGTATGACTATTACTGCAGACTGATTATTACTGTATGACTATTACTGCAGACTGATTATTACTGTATTACTATTACTGCACACTGATTATTACTGTATGACTATTACTGCACACTGATTATTACTGTATGACTATTACTGCAGACTGATTATTACTGTATGACTATTACTGCAGACTGATTATTACTGTATTACTATTACTGCACACTGATTATTACTGTATGACTATTACTGCAGACTGATTATTACTGTATGACTATTACTGCAGACTGATTATTACTGTATGACTATTACTGCAGACTGATTATTACTGTATGACTATTACTGCAGACTGATTATTACTGTATGACTATTACTGCAGACTGATTATTACTGTATGACTATTACTGCAGACTGATTATTACTGTATGACTATTACTGCAGACTGATTATTACTGTATGACTATTACTGCAGACTGATTATTACTGTATTACTATTACTGCAGACTGATTATTACTGTATGACTATTACTGCAGACTGATTATTACTGTGTTACTATTACTGCAGACAGATTATTACTGTATTACTATCACTGCAGACTGATTATTACTGTATTAATATTATGACTGTATTACTATTACTGCAGACTGATTATTACTGTATTACTATTATTAATGTATTACTATTACTGCAGACTGATTATTACTGTATTACTATTACTGCAGACTGATTATTACTGTATGACTATTATTACTGTATTACTATTGCTGCAGACTGATCATTACTGTATGACTATTACTGCAGACTGATTATTACTGTATGACTATTACTGCAGACTGATTATTACTGTATTACTATTACTGCAGACTGATTATTACTGTATTACTATTACTGCAGACTGATTATTACTGTATTACTGCAGACTGATTATTATTGTATTACTATTACTGCAGATTGATTATTAGTGTATGACTATTACTGAAGACTGATTATTACTGTATGACTATTACTGCAGACTGATTATTACTGAATTACTATTACTGCAGACTGATTATTACTTTATTACTATCACTGCAGACTGATTATTACTGTATGACTATTACTGCAGACTGATTATTACTGTATTACTGCAGACTGATTATTATTGTATTACTATTACTGCAGATTGATTATTAGTGTATGACTATTACTGAAGACTGATTATTACTGTATTACTATTACTGCAGACTGATTATTACTGTATTACTGCAGACTGATTATTATTGTATTACTATTACTGCAGATTGATTATTAGTGTATGACTATTACTGAAGACTGATTATTACTGTATGACTATTACTGCAGACTGATTATTACTGTATGACTATTACTGCAGACTGATTATTATTGTATGACTATTACTGCAGACTGATTATTACTGTATGACTATTACTGCAGACTGATTATTACTGTATGACTATTACTGCAGACTGATTATTATTGTATGACTATTACTGCAGACTGATTATTACTGTATTACTATTACTGCAGACTGATTATTACTTTATTACTATCACTGCAGACTGATTATTACTGTATGACTATTACTGCAGACTGATTATTACTGTATTACTCTCACTGCAGACCGATTATTACTGCAGACTGATTATTACTGTATTACTGCAGACTGATTATTATTGTATTACTATTACTGCAGATTGATTATTAGTGTATGACTATTACTGAAGACTGATTATTACTGTATTACTATTACTGCAGACTGATTATTACTTTATTACTATCACTGCAGACTGATTATTACTGTATGACTATCACTGCAGACCGATTATTACTGCAGACTGATTATTACTGTATGACTATTACTGCAGACTGATTATTACTGTATTACTATTACTGCAGACTGATTATTACTTTATTACTATCACTGCAGACTGATTATTACTGTATGACTATTACTGCAGACTGATTATTACTGTATTACTCTCACTGCAGACCGATTATTACTGCAGACTGATTATTACTGTATTACTGCAGACTGATTATTATTGTATTACTATTACTGCAGATTGATTATTAGTGTATGACTATTACTGAAGACTGATTATTACTGTATTACTATTACTGCAGACTGATTATTACTTTATTACTATCACTGCAGACTGATTATTACTGTATGACTATCACTGCATACCGATTATTACTGCAGACTGATTATTACTGTATGACTATTACTGCAGACTGATTATTACTGTATTACTTTTACTGCAGACTGATTATTACTGAATTACTATTACTGCAGACTGATTATTGCTAACTCCAATAATCTATCACAACAGACAGACGGACGAACACAGCTCTCTCTGTGTCAGAAATAGCAGCACTTTCCCTCTGCAACTTAATTCACAAAACATATTGGCTGCATCTCAATAGTCTAAAGTGGTCTCCTCCATCCTAGTACAGTTAATGGATAGGAAATGAGGAGCAGAAACCACTGGACTCTATTGAGATGCAGTCCTCTTTGTATCAGAAACAGCAGTTTTACATCTCAGCTTATTCTTGGTGGAAGTTGATGTTGTTTCCCAGAAAAGAAAATGAAAATGGCTTCCAATTTAAACAGGAAAGCTGTTAATGTTTAAATCGTTAATGTTAAAGCCTTTATCAGTGCATCCCGGTGTTTGTTATTCAGACATCCCTATAAGCCCTTCTCCTGTTGACCTGATTTTAGGCTCTCTGACTTCTTTAAAAGGTGCTGCCAGGGCTTTAGTCCACCTCTTTTTTTATGTTTTTACTGTCATTCCTTTTTCTCTCATCCCTGTTTTACACCTTTTACATTCTCTCCATCTCTTCCTGACCTCTCCTATTTAACCCAGTTCATTTTGGCATCTTCCTTTTCGTTTTACTTTCTCTCTCTCTTACTAGTCTGTTAGTCTGTCTTTTACTGTCATTCTCTGGATTTTTGCTGAGTAACTAAGCCTCCCTCCCTCTCTCCCGCCCTCTCTCCCGCCCTCTCTCCCTCCCTCCCTCCCTCTCTTCTTTTCTCCCTCTCTCCTCTTCTCCCCTCTCCCTCCCTCCTCCACTCCTTTTCCCTCCCTTCCTTCTGCTCTCCTCTCCCCCTCCACCCCTCTCTCCATACCCACCTCCCTCCCTACTCCCCCCCTTCCTTCTGCTCTCCTCTCCCTATCCCTCTCTCCTCTGTTCCCACCCCTCCCCTCCCCTTCCCCCTCCCCCACTCCGACGCAGCATGGTGGATGCCCTTCACTTCAGGCCAAACCAATCTGGCAGATGTGCAGAGATTTCAAGGCCGAACAGCTGGCTACTACAACTGTCAGCCACACACACACACACACACACAGCTACGTAATGCCCACTCTCTCTCTCTCTCTCTCTCTCTCTCTCTCTCTCTCTCTCTCTCTCTCTCTCTCTCGTAGGGGCGAGGGAGAGGTGTGGGGATGAGGGAGAGGTATTGGGGAGAGGGGTGAGAGGTGGGGTAGAGGAGTGAGGGAAAGGGGTGATGAGTGGGGGTGAGGGAGATGGTGATGGGTGAGGTGGTGGGGGAGAGGGGGAGGGAGAGAAAAGGATGAGAGGATGAAGAAGGAAAAACATTTCTGAGAGAGGGATGAGGAGAGAGAGGGAGGAGGAGAGAGATATATGATGGAGAGAGAGATGATGAGAGAGAGAGATGAGGAGAGAGAGATGATGAGAGAGCGAGATGAGGAGAGAGAGAGAAGATGAGAGAGAGATAGAGAGAGATAGATGATGAGAGAGATGATGGAGAGAGATGATGAGAGAGAAAGATGATGAGAGAGTGAGATGATGGAGAGAGAGAGATGATGAGAGAGAGATGATGAGAGAGAGATGAGAGAGAGAGAGAGAGAGAGAGAGAGAGAGATGATGGAGAGAGAGAGATGAGGAGAGAGAGATGATGGAGAGAGAGATGAGGAGAGAGATGAGAGAGAGAGATGATGAGAGAGATGAATAGGAGAGAGAGATGATGGATAGAGAGAGATGATGGAGAGAGAGATGATGGAGAGAGAGAGATGAGGAGAGAGAGATAGATGAGAGAGAGATGAGGAGAGAGAGAGATGATGGAGAGAGATAGATGATGGAGAGATAAATGAGGAGAGAGAGAGAGATTATGGAGAGAGAGATGAGGAGAGAGAGAGATGATGGAGAGAGAGATGAGGAGAGAGGTGATGGAGAGAGAGATGATGGAGAGAGAGAGATGAGGAGAGAGAGATGATGGAGAGAGGGAGATGATGGAGAGAGAGAGAGATGATGAGAGAGGGAGGAGGAGAGCGAGGGAGGAGGAGAGAGAGATATGAGAGAGGCATGGTGGAGGGAAATATGAGAGAGGGATGATGGAGGGAGATATGAGAGAGGCATGGTGGAGGGAGATATGAGAGAGGGATGATGGAGGGAGATATGGTGGAGGGAGATATGAGAGAGGGATGATGGAGGGAGATATGAGAGAGGGATGGTGGAGGGAGATATAAAGGGATGGTGGAGGGAGATATGAGAGAGGGATGATGAGAGAGGGAGATATGAGAGAGGGATGGTGGAGGGAGATATGAGAGAGGGAGATATGAGAGAGGGATGATGGAGGGAGATATGAGAGAGGCATGTGGAGAGAGGGAGATATGAGAGAGGGATGATGGAGGGAGATATGAGAGAGGGATGTGGAGAGAGGAAGATATGAGAGAGGGATGATGGAGGGAGGGAGATATGAGAGAGGCATGGTGGAGGGAGATATGAGAGAGGGATGGTGGAGGGAGATATGAGAGAGGCATGCGGAGAGAGGGAGATATGGTGGAGGGAGATAAGGTGGAGGGAGATAAGAGAGAGGGATGATGGAGGGAGATATGAGAGAGGGATGGTGGAGGGAGATATGAGAGAGGGATGATGGAGTGAGATATGAGAGAGGGATGGTGGAGGGAGATATGAGAGAGGCATGTGGAGAGAGGGAGATATGAGAGAGGGATGGTGGAGGGAGATATGAGAGAGGGATGGTGGAGGGAGATATGAGAGCGGGATGATGGAGGGAGATATGAGAGAGGGATGATGGAGAGAGGGAGATATGAGAGAGGGATGCGGAGAGAGGGAGATATGAGAGAGGCATGGTAGAGGGAGTTATGAGAGAGGGATGGTGAAGGGAGATTTGAGAGAGGGATGAGGAGAGAGGGAGATATGAGAGAGGGATGATGGAGGGAGATGTGAAAGAGGGATGGTGGAGGGAGATATGAGAGAGGGATGAGGAGAGAGGGAGATATGAGAGAGGGATGATGGAGGGAGATATGAAAGAGGGATGTGGAGAGAGGGAGATATGAGAGAGGCATGGTGGAGGGAGATATGAGAGAGGGATGTGGAGAGAGGGAGATATGAGAGAGGGATGGTGGAGGGAGATATGAGAGAGGGATGGTGGAGGGAGATATGAGAGAGGGATGAGGAGGTTTGCAGGCTGTCTGTCAGCCTGTTAGCAGCTCTTAGAGTCAGGCAGTGTGATAAACACCTTCCCGACAACACAGCTCCATGATGTATGTATTTGTAACTGTCATCTCCCAGCCTGGCTGTCTATACTGCAACACTCTTAACACTGACTGATGCAAAATGCAGCCATATGCTGCTAGGGGGATGACGGCATACTGTAGGGAACACACACTGTCTGAGTAATACTTGTGTTTGGCGATAAACGGTGTCAATTCAGATTGCTATGGTTTATGGTGTCAATTCAGATTGCTATGGTTTATGGTGTCAATTCAGATTGCTATGGTTTATGGTGTCAATTCAGTTTGCTGGCCTATGAATTGCATTGTATATACACTTCACTTCAGTCATTTAGCAGACGCTCTTATCCAGAGCAACTAACAGGAGCAATTAGGGTTAAGTGCCTTGCTCAAGGGCACATCGACAGATTTTTCACATAGTCGGCTCGGGGATTAGAACCAGCGACCTTTCGGTTACTGGCACAACGCTCTTAACCACTAAGCTACCTGCCGCCCTTATATATATGATTACAGTATTGAATATCCTGGGTTTCGCTGTATAGATTCGATGTTTTTTTGTTTGTTGTGGATTTACAATGCCTCATCAGTATTACATAAAACACGAATAACTTTGTCAACTTGGCTGCACTGCCACTTTTCATAATGGATCGATGCAATTTCGGGATTGTAAATTACTGCGTAGGACTTTGTGTCCTGTGAGACAATACAGTGTGTCCCTTTTCTTTAAGTTTCTCTAGCCCACTGGCGTGTGATTGGCCAGTCGGGGTTGTGTAACCCGTCCAATCAGTTAATTGAATCACCTCGTCCTATTACCAGTCTGCCAACGTCAACCATGTTCCTGCAAAGTCATTACAAACCTTTTATGAGGTTCCCCTAAAACGACAACACGGTTACTGTGGCTGCATGTTAGATACTCTGTACTCTCCCTTCTCCCCTCTTCTCCTCCCTCCATCTCTCCTCTTCTCCTCCCTACATCTCCCCTCTTCTCCACCCTCCATCTCCCCTCTTCTCCTCCCTCCATCTCCCCTCTTCTCCTCCCTCCATCTCTCCTCTTCTCCTCCCACCATCTCTCCTCTTCTCCTCCCTCCATCTCTCATCTTCTCCCTCCTACATCTCCCCTCTTCTCCTCCCTCCATCTCCCCTCTTCTCCTCCCTCCATCTCCCCTCTTCTCCTCCCTCCATCTCTCCTCTTCTCC
>NW_028159926.1:17500-47376 GCF_964263955.1 Coregonus lavaretus | reverse complement strand
GGACTTCTTAGAAACATAGAAAGCCAAACTTAAATCTGGACCTAAACTCACTAAAGCTATGGTTTCCTCGTTCAGTAGCTGGAGGGTTGGGGGGTGTGTGTGTGTGTGTGTGTGTGTGAGAGATGTGGTCAGATTGCTGCCCGAAAGGAGCAAAGAGTTATCATAATCTCACAGAGCTGAGTAGCAGAACTCTGTACTGAACTCTGTACTGAACTCTGTACTGAACTCTGTACTGATCTCTGTACTGATCTCTGTACTGAACTCTGTACTGAACTCTGTACTGAACTCTGTACTGATCTCTGTACTGATCTCTGTACTGAACTCTGTACTGAACTCTGTACTGAACTCTGTACTGATCTCTGTACTGATCTCTGTACTGAACTCTGTACTGAACTCTGTACTGAACTCTGTACTGAACTCTGTACTGATCTCTGTACTGATCTCTGTACTGAACTCTGTACTGAACTCTGTACTGAACTCTGTACTGAACTCTGTACTGAACTCTGTACTGATCTCTGTACTGATCTCTGTACTGATCTCTGTACTGAACTCTGTACTGAACTCTGTACTGATCTCTGTACTGAACTCTGTACTGATCTCTGTACTGATCTCTGTACTGAACTCTGTACTGAACTCTGTACTGATCTCTGTACTGATCTCTGTACTGATCTCTGTACTGATCTCTGTACTGAACTCTGTACTGAACTCTGTACTGATCTCTGTACTGAACTCTGTACTGAACTCTGTACTGAACTCTGTACTGATCTCTGTACTGAACTCTGTACTGATCTCTGTACTGATCTCTGTACTGAACTCTGTACTGATCTCTGTACTGAACTCTGTACTGAACTCTGTACTGAACTCTGTACTGAACTCTGTACTGAACTCTGTACTGATCTCTGTACTGAACTCTGTACTGATCTCTGTACTGAACTCTGTACTGATCTCTGTACTGATCTCTGTACTGAACTCTGTACTGAACTCTGTACTGATCTCTGTACTGAACTCTGTACTGAACTCTGTACTGATCTCTGTACTGAACTCTGTACTGATCTCTGTACTGATCTCTGTCCTGATCTCTGTACTGCTACCGACCGCTGGAAAATAAGGGAGGTATTATTTTATTTGTACTTCTTTTTTTCTCTCTCTCTATTTTCTTTTCTTTTCCAAGGAAAGTGTGTGAACAAAGGACCCATACACTCATCAAGCTGCAATCTGATCTGACCAGGCAGCTTCTGAAGTTCATAAATGTGTTTTCCAGTTTCAGGGGGAAAATAAAAGGGTGTGTAGATGTGGGAGGGGAGGAGGGGGGGAGGGGGGAGGAGTTGTTTTTTTTGCCTCCTGGATTATTTTGGTTTAGTATTAAAATGGAGGAAAGGAACAGGAGAGTTGTGGGAGAGGAGAGAAGTTGGTTTCAGGGACTAGCTGTCTTTTGATAAAAGGGTTCTATTTGGCATTCTATGGGGTTCTATTTGACATTCTATGGGGTTCTATTTGGCATTCTATGGGGTTCTATTTGGCATTCTATGGGGTTCTGTTTTATGGTAAAGTTCAAGACCAACCACGCATGCATTGAGCATGGCTACTCTTCAACAGCGGTTAGCCTGTTTTCATCTTATCGGACCCAACAGCGCTGGAGCTGTCTGGAAAGCCATTTAACAACATCACATTCTCAGCTGTCTGCAAAGACATTGAACACCATCATGCCCTCACCTCATGAGACCCAGCCGACTGGCCTTTGTGTCTTTGAGTCGTCATGACTCCTCTCTCTGATAGGCTCTGACCGGGAGTGATAGCACAGCCCCATAGAGACCACATTCTCTCTGATCACTTGTCAGTACACATTAGCCCCATTCACCGCTAACGCTATGGGCAATTCCCATTCACCGCTAATGCTATGGGCAATTCCCATTCACCAATAATGCTATGGGCTATTCTCATTAGCTAAAACCAGCTGTGTCCCAAATAGCACCCTATTCCCTATATAGTCCCCATAGGACTCTGGTCAAAAGTAGTGCACTAAATAGGGAATAGGGTGCTATTTGGGATGTAACCTTAATCCATTATCGTTAACGCTCCTGTCATTACAACCTGGCTAAACGGTTCCCTGAACAGTTCACTGAACGGTTCCCTAAGCAGTTCCCTGAACGGTTCACTAAACGGTATCCTGAACGATTCCCTGAACGGTTCCCTGTGCGATTCCCTGAACGGTTCCCTAAACAGTTCCCTGAACGGTTCACTAAACGGTTCCCTGAACGATTCCCTGAACGGTTCCCTGTGCGATTCCCTGAACGGTTCCCTAAACAGTTCCCTGAACGGTTCACTAAACGGTTCCCTGAACGATTCCCTGAATGGTTCCCTGTGCGATTCCCTGAATGGTTCCATAAGCAGTTCCCTGAACGGTTCACTAAACGGTTCAATTACAATGTTACAATGTTCAATTGCTTCATAGCTAGCCCCTTGACTGTCACATTTACCATTGGAGGAAGTGTTGAACGGTTTCTCCTCCTTGAAACACAACCACCTGTTTAGTCATCGCTTTCTCAAGGCTAGATAACATTCCTCCTCGCTATGGCTGAGCAGGCGCTAGGGTGGAGAGAGATGACAGGGGAGCCTATAAGAAAGAGGAGGGATGGAGGGATGGAGGGATGGAGGGATGGAGGGATGGAGGGATGGAGGGATGGAGGGATGGAGGGATGGAGGGATGGTAGTCTTAAGGTATCAACATGCTTCAGTTCTGCTGGTGCCTAGCCGAACTCGGCTAGCCGAACCGAACAAGTTCGCATACCCCCTTAACATACCTTCGCTTGAAAGACAAGAAAAATTGAAAAAAAAAGAAGAAAAAAGCGCCAATAGTACCGTTTGTCCATTTTGAGATGCCGTAGCCAGTATACGCTTCCTCAAAAAAGTCTGAATGAATCTAAAATAACTGAAGAAATTTGTGCGACTAAGAGAAGATCTTAGACGGACAATTTTACATCTAACTAAGACGTTTGGTTCAGTATTTCTCAATGGACATTTTTGCATGAAAACTAGTTGTCTCTCATTGAATGACAACAAAGACTTTATTGAAGAATCCCTACTGGTGACCAATCACCAACAAAGGGGCATAGACTTCAGCTCCGAACTTCGGCTTGCCGTCATAATACAGTGCATTGGGAAAGTATTCAGACCCCTTGACTTTTTCCACATTTTGTTACGTTACAGCCTTATTCTAAAATTGAATAAATACATATTTTTTCTCATCAATCTACACACAATACACAATAATGACAAAGCAAAAACAAGTTTTTAGAAATGTTTGCAAAGTTATTACAAATAAAAAACAGAAATACCTTA
The DNA here is from genome assembly GCF_964263955.1 of Coregonus lavaretus. Taxonomy (NCBI): domain Eukaryota; kingdom Metazoa; phylum Chordata; class Actinopteri; order Salmoniformes; family Salmonidae; genus Coregonus; species Coregonus lavaretus. Next base: position 44,037 of record NW_028159926.1, on the reverse strand, counting down.
TTTACATAAGTATTCAGACCCTTTGCTATGAGACTCGAAATTGAGCTCAGGTGCATCCTGTTTCCATTGATCATCCTTTAAATGTTTCTACAACTTGATTGGAGTCCACCTGTGGTAAATTCAATTGATTGGACATGATTTAGAAAGGCACACACCTGTCTATATAAGGTCCCATAGTTGACAGTGCATGTCAGAGCAAAAACCAAGCCATGAGGTCGAAGGAATTGTCCATAGAGCTCCGAGACAGGATTGTGTCGAGGCACAGATCTGGGGAAGGGTACCCAAACATTTCTGCAGCATTGAAGGTCCCCAAGAACACAGTGGCCTCCATTATTCTTAAATGGAAGAAGTTTGGAACCCCAAAGACTCTTCCTAGAGCTGACCGCCCGGCCAAACTGAGCAATTGGGGGAGAAGGACCTTGGTCAGGGAGGTGACCAAGAACCTGATGGTCACTCTGACAGAGCTCCAGAGTTCCTCTGTGTAGATGGGAAAACCTTCCAGAAAGACAACCATCTCTGCAGCACTCCACCAATCAGGCCTTTATGGTAGAGTGGCCAGATGGAAGCCACTCCTCAGTAAAAGGCACATGAAGGCCCGCTTGGAGTTTGCCAAAAGGCACCTAAAGATGCTGAGACCATTAGAAACAAGATTCTCTGGTCTGATGAAACCAAGATTGAACTCTTTGACCTGAATGCCAAGCGTCACGTCTAGAGGGAACCTGGCACCATCCCTACGGTGAAGCATGGTGGTGACAGCATTATGCTGTGGGGATGTTTTTTAGTGGCAGGGACTGGGAGACTAGTCAGGATCGAGGGAAAGATGAACGGAGCAAAGTACAGAGAGATCCTTGATGAAAACCTGCTCCAGAGAGCTCAGGGCCTCAGACTGGGGCGAAGATTCTCCTTCCAACAGGACAACAACCCTAAGCACACAGCCAAGACAACGCAGGAGTGGCTTCGGGACAAGTCTCTGAATGTCCTTGAGTGGCCCAGCCAGAGCCCAGACTTGAACCCGATGGAACATCTCTGGAGGGACATGAAAATAGCTGTGCAGCGACGCTCCCCATCTAACCTGACAGAGCTTGAGAGAATCTGCAGAGAAGAATGGAAGAAACTCCCCAAATACAGTTGTGCCAAGCTTGTAGCGTCATACCCATGAAGACTCAAGGCTGTAATCACTGCCAAAGGTGCTTCAACAAAGTACTGAGTAAAGGGTCTGAATTCTGAAAATGTAAATTTATTATTTCAGTTGTATTTTTTTTGTACATTTGCAACAATTTCTAAAAACCAGTTTTTGCTTTGTCATTATGGGATATTGTGTGTAGTTTGATGAGGGGGAAAAAAAACAATTTAATCTATTTTAGAAAAAGGCTGTAACGTAACAAAATGTGGAAAAAGTCAAGGGGTCTGAATACTTTCCGAATGCACTGAATATGCACAAACTCTTCCCAACTGTTTCGTCTGGGGAGCATGCGGACGCCATTACTGTTGACTTGGGGAATAACTATCTATACTTCTAGCTGCTGTCATGTCACCACTCTCTCTCCTCTTTATGTATTAGTCTCTCTCTCTCTCTCTCTCTCTCTCTCTCTCTCTCTCTCTCTCTCTCTCTCTCTCTCTCTCTCTCTCTCTCTCTCTCTCTCTCTCTCTCTCTCTCCTCTTTTTCCAGTAGTTCCACCGAGCCTTGTGCTGTAAAAGAGCCACAAAACAATCAGAGACAGAGAGGGGAGGGGGGAGAGAGAGAGGGTGAGAGAGAGGGGAGAGAGAGAGAGGGAGAGAGAGAGGGGGAGAGAGAGGGGAGAGAGAGATGAGGGGGAGAGAGAGAGAGGGGGAGAGAGAGGGGAGAGAGAGATGAGGGGGAGAGAGAGAAGGGGAGAGAGGGGGGAGAGAGAGAGGGGGAGAGATGGGGGAGAGAGAGAGGGGGAGAGAGAGGGGAGAGAGAGAGAGAGGGAGAGAGAGAGGGGGAGAGAGAGGGGAGAGAGAGATGAGGGGGAGAGAGAGAGAGGGGGAGAGAGAGATGAGGGGGAGAGAGAGAAGGGGAGAGAGGGGGGAGAGAGAGAGGGGGAGAGATGGGGGAGAGAGAGAGGGGGAGAGAGAGAGGGAGAGAGAGGGGGAAGAGAGAGAGGGAGAGAGAGAGGGGGAGAGAGAGGGAGAAGAGATAGTGGGAGTAATGAACGAGTGCAGTGAGTGGGAGCACAAATGTAACGTGCTGTTTGGAGGGTTCGGACAGTGGAATGTCAACTATAATGAATGTTAAGACAGTGGCAGCACACAGGAGCTATGTAGAACATGTCTATTCTCTAGAAGGAGCTATGTAGAACATGTAAATTATTTATTCTCTAGAGGCAACCACCATCTCAATTAGTTCATGTGATAGACAGGAATTTATAGACAAAGGTGAGACATTACTAATCAATGATGAACATCCAACTATCATTCTTGCACTGGAAGCCTGCTTTTGGAATTTATTTTATTAAAAGAGGGTCCTCCATCCTCTCTCCTCAGTCCTCTCTCCTCAGTCCACTCTCCTCCGTGACCCGGACACCAATAAGTTGTCGAGGTGTGTGTGTCAATTCGTTAGGCAAATGGAAAAGTGTCCTCCCCTCCTCGATGGCCACCTTTCATCAAGGATACTCACAGCGGAAGAGTTTTGAAATTTGCCACACCCCCTTTGAATGTTTTGTCAGAGAAAAAACACGCACACGTTTAAAAACAATATTCGTAGCTAATTATTGAAAATTAAATACAGAAATATCTTATTTACATAAGTATTCACACACCTAAATCAATACATGTTAGAATCACCTTTGGCATTGATTACAGCTGTGAGTCTTTCTGGGTAAGTCTCTAAGAGCTTTCCACACCTGGATTATACAATATTTGGCCATTATTCTTTTCAGAATACTTCAAGCTCTGTCAAATTGGTTGTTGATCATTGCTAGACAACCATTTTCAGGTCTTGCCATAGATTTACAAGTAGATTTAAGTCAAAACTGTAACTCAGCCACTCAGGAACATTCACTGTCTTCTTGGTGAGCAACTCCAGTGTATATTTGGCCTTGTGTTTTAGGTTCCTGTCCTGCTGAAAGGTGAATTCATCTCCCAGTGTCTGGTTGAAAGCAGACTGAACCAGGTTTTCCTCTAGGATTTTGCCTGTGCTTAGCTGCATTCCACTTCTTTTTTATCCTGAAAAACTCCCCAGTGCTTAACGATTACAAGCATACCCATAACATGACGCAGCCACAACTATACATGGAAATATGGAGAGTGGTACTCAGTAATGTGTTCTATTGGATTTGACCCAAACACAATACTTTGTATTCAGGAGAAAAAGCTTAATTGCTTTGCCAATTTTTTTTAACATTATTACGTTAGTGCCTTTTCTTGGACCTGGCGCCAATAAGATGGCGGCCTCGCGACTAGCTCTTAGGAAACTTTGCAGTATTTTGTTTTTTTATGTATTATTTTTTACATTATTAGCTTAGAAAGTGTTTTGTATCATTACATACAGCCGGGGAAAACTATTGGATATCAGAGCGGCGGTAACTCACCAGCATTACGACCAGGAATACGACTTTCCCGAAGCAGATCCTTTGTTTGCTCTCCCCAGGGCAACTGAACTGATTACAGCGGCTGACCCAAAACATTTCCTGGCGGAGGAGAGGCACTCGGACCGGCCTGCTGGTTCGATTTAGGAGGCGCGCACATCACCCACCGCTTCCAAGTATACTACTCGCTACTGTTCAGTCTTCGGTTAACAAGATAGACGAACTCCGGGCAAGGATTTCTTTCCAGAGAGACATCAGGGCCTGTAACATACTTTGTTTCACGGAAACATTCTGTTGAAATCGGTCCAACTAGAGGGGTTCTCAGTTCATCGCGCAGACAGGAATAAATATCTCTCCGGGAAGCAGAAGGGCGGAGGTGTGTGTTTCATGATTAACGACTCATGGTGTAATTGTAGTAACATAAAGGAACTCGAGTCATTTTGTTCACCCAACCTAGAATTTCTCAAAATCAAATGCCGACCGTATTATCTCCCAAGATAATTCTCTTCGGTTATAGTCACGGCCATGTATATCCCCCCTCAAGCCGATACCACGACGGCCCTCAAAGAACTTCACTGGACCTTATGCAAACTGGAAACCACATATCCTGAGGCTGCATTTATTGTAGCCGGGGATTTTAACAAAGCTAATTTGAGGACTAGGCTGCCGAAGTTCTATCAACATATCGACTGTTGTACTCGCGCTGCTAAAATCCTCGACCGTTGCTATTCGAACTTCCGAGATGGTTATAAGGCCACAGTGGAGAAGGTGGAAAGCTTCAAACTGAAATGGTCTTATACCCACGCAGACAGTGTGGTGAAGAAGGCGCAACATAGCCTCTTCAACCTCAGGAGGCTGAAGAAATTCAGCTTGGCACCTAAAACCCTCACAAACTTTTACAGATGCACAATTGAGAGCATCCTGTCGGGCTGTATCACCGCCTGGTACGGCAACTGCACCGCCCGCAGCCGCAGGGCTCTCCACAGGGTGGTGCGGTCTGCCGAACGCATTATCGGGGGGCAAACTACCCGCCCTCCAAGACACATACAGCACCCGATGTCACAGGAAGGACAAAAAGATCATCAAGGACATCAACCACCCGAGCCACTGCCTGTTCACCCCGCTATCATCCAGAAGGCGAGGTCAGTACAGGTGCATCAAAGCTGGGACCGAGAGAATGAAAAACAGCTTCTATCTCAAGGCCATCAGACTGTTAAATAGCCATCACTAGCACATTAGAGGCTGCTGCTGCCTATTGAAATCACTGGCCACTTTAAGAAATGGAACACTAGTCACTTTAATAATGTTTACATATCTTGCACTACTCATCTCATATGTATATACTGCTTTCTATTCTATAATATTCTTCTGTATCTTAGTCCATGCCGCTCTGTCATTGCTTGTCCATATATGTATATTTTCTTAAATTCCATTCCTCACTAGTTTTGTGTGTATTTGTGTGTTGTGAAATTGCTAGATATTACTTGTTAGATATTACTGCACTGTCGGAGCTAGAAGCACAAGCATTTCGCTACACCCGCTATAACATCTGCTAAACACGTGTATGTGATTTGATTTGATTTTGTTGCAAACAGTATGCATGTTTTGGATATTTTAATTTTTTTCAGGTTTCCTTCTTTTCACTCTGTCAGATTAGTATTGTGGAATTACTACAATGTTGTTGATCGATCCTCAGTTTTCTCCTTTCACAGCCATTAAACTCTGTAACTGTTCGGCCTCATGGTGAAATCCCTGGTCATGGTGAAATCCCTGGTCATGGTGAAATCCCTGGTCATGGTGAAATCCCTGGTCATGGTGAAATCCCTGGTCATGGTGAAATCCCTGGTCATGGTGAAATCCCTGGTCATGGTGAAATCCCTGAGCTGTTTTGTTACTCTTCAGCAACTGAGTTAGGAACGATGCCTGTATCTTTGTAGTGACTGGGTGTATTGACACACCATCCAAAGTGTCATTAATAACTTCACCGTGATGAAAGGGATATTCAATGTCTGCTTTTAATTCTTCTCCCATCTACCAATAGGAGCCCTTCTTTGGACAACACTACAGCTTACTGCTATAGGGGACAACACTACATTGGAAAACCTCCCTGGTCTTTGTGGTTGAATCCGTGTTTGAAATTCGCTGCTCGACCGAGGGACCTTACAGACAATTGTATGTCTGAGGTACAGAGATGAGGTAGTCATTCAAAAATCATGTTAAAAACTAGTATTGCACACAGAGTGAGGCCATGCAACTTATTATGTGACTTGTTAAGCACATTTCTACTCCTGAACATATTTAGGCTTATCATAACAAAGGGGTTGAATACTTATTGACTCAAGACATTTCAGCTTTTCATTTTTTATTACATTTGTAAAAACTTTGAAAAATATAATTACACTTTGACATTATCAGGTATTGTGTGTAGGCCAGTGACATAAAATCTGAATGTAATCCATTTTCAATTCAAGCTGTAGGGGTGTGAATAATTTTTGAATGCACTGTAATTAGTTTTGATCGCTTTACACATTTATTTTGGGATCCACCCCTGTAAACGTCATTTATTTTGGGATCCACCACTGTAAACGTCATTTATTTTGGGATCCACCCCTGTAAATGTCATTTATTTTGGGATCCACCCCTGTAAACGTCATTTATTTTGGGATCCACCCCTGTAAACGTCATTTATTTTGGCATCCACCCCTGTAAACGTCATTTATTTTGGGATCCACCCCTGTAAACGTCATTTATTTTGGGATCCACCCCCTGTAAACGTCATTAGCCTAATGTCGGGCGAGTGGAGAAGGAGGGTCTCATTTCAAGCGAGAGCATTTCCGTCCACGTTCACTCTCCCTGTTGACTCTCCTCGATTAACTTTTACGTTTCTTTTTTCAAAAAGAGGCGAGAGAGGACGCATGAGGTGAGCAAATCTAATTGATAAAGGGCCCTTGTCAGCTGGTAGGAGCAAGGGATGATGGGTAAGGCCCTTGTCAGCTGGTAGGAGCAAGGGGTGATGGGTAAGGCCCTTGTCAGCTGGTAGGAGCAAGGGGTGATGGGTAAGGCCCTTGTCAGCTGGTAGGAGCAAGGGGTGATGGGTAAGGCCCTTGTCAGCTGGTAGGAGCAAGGGATGATGGGTAAGGCCCTTGTCAGCTGGTAGGAGCAAGGGGTGATGGGTAAGGCCCTTGTCAGCTGGTAGGAGCAAGGGGTGATGGGTAAGGCCCTTGTCAGCTGGTAGGAGCAAGGGGTGATGGGTAAGGCCCTTGTCAGCTGGTAGGAGCAAGGGGTGATGGGTAAGGCCCTTGTCAGCTGGTAGGAGCAAGGGGTGATGGGTAAGGCCCTTGTCAGCTGGTAGGAGCAAGGGGTGATGGGTAAGGCCCTTGTCAGCTGGTAGGAGCAAGGGGTGATGGGTAAGGCCCTTGTCAGCTGGTAGGAGCAAGGGGTGATGGGTAAGGCCCTTGTCAGCTGGTAGGAGCAAGGGGTGATGGGTAAGGCCCTTGTCAGCTGGTAGGAGCAAGGGGTGATGGGTAAGGCCCTTGTCAGCTGGTAGGAGCAAGGGATGATGGGTAAGGCCCTTGTCAGCTGGTAGGAGCAAGGGGTGATGGGTTAGACTATAGGAGGGCAGGGCGAGGTTACCAGGAAGCGGCTGAGACTCTCTTCTCATAATGCATAGAGATAGTTAAGAGGACCCAACATTGTATCTGTCACATTATGTGAGAGCGTGGGCATCTCCATTGAGGCCATCTCCATTTTGAAGTAGTCAATGTTCTTCTTCTACTACTGATCCCTTCTGACAACCTGGATGGAATTATTTGAACCGTCCTTAACTCATAGCAAATCCCACCCAGTTGATTACCTCACAATGGTGAAAGTCCTCCGTTGTGTTTCCCATTGCTGAAACTGGATCTGGGGGGCACTAGAGTCCTCGATCTACCTCTATGTAGTAATGTGACTGTTGCATTGTGGGTGGTGACCTCTAGGCACTTTAGCAAACCCAAACACGGCTTCTGATTTGGTCTGGTGCCGAGGCTTCGGTTCAAGGGAGATAATGGACTCTATTGCCACTGCTTTCGGCTTTGCACTGTCAAGAGCAGCAAAACAGAAGAGGATCAACGGTGCCGGCTATCATGACTGATTTCACCTTCATCTTACTCAAATAGCAAAACAACTGGTTTAAAAACATCCAGCATGACTACCCAGTGTGGCCTCTAAATCATGAGCAGAATTCATGTGACGAGGACCATAGTTTAATATAAAAGGGTTTCTAGTGGCAATAGACAGATACACATCAACATTACATCAATCACCACGACAACACGCTGCATAACAGAGAATATCTGCCAATTGAAAGAAGAAGAAAAAAAATCATAATTAAGAGTTTTTCAGATCAATGTTATTTTCCAGCATGTTGTGTTTGGGTCCGATTTGTTTTTGAAAATTCAAACATGTCAAGAAAGTCTCGAAAGAGAGCAGCGGTGGTAGTAGCCACAATATCATATCCTCCTCCATCCGTAAAAGTCCTTCTTCCTTCCACTCCGTTTGCGTTTGGAAGCAAACAAAAAATGGTCACTGCTGTGTCGGGCCAAAAAATGAAAAGAAGCTTGGCTTCTATCTCTCCTGCTCATATTACTTTCCATTGCAAATCCTGCAGGCATTCTCTTCTCTCTCTCTCTCCGTCTCATAGTCTGTCCTTTTTCCTTCCCCTCTGCCTGACTGCAGTTATGTCTTTGGATACGGCGGCTAGTCTGTCCTTTCTCCTTTGTGTTATGAATAATGCCCACTGTTTGTAGGAAGGGAAGGAAACCCAGTTTGAAAAATGGAAAATGAAACTACTTGGAGTCTCTAAACTGAACAAATCAAAAACGAAGATTAGAAGTTAGGATCCCAAAGTCTAACATACTATGTCCTCCTCACACAAGGATAGGGTCCTTCAGTTCAAGTGGTGTTAAGATCTAGGCCACGTGGCAGGCAACATAGTCCGAACACAAATAACATGGATGGTGGTAGTCTCGTCTTCCACAGCTAGGCAGGCTGGCTGGCTCCGGTGCCCCAATACAGGTCACCTCCGTGGGCCAGCGCCCCTACCCTACTCCCTGGCTTTGGCCTACTCCCGGCCTCCTCAGCTGCACTTGCAGGACTTGACGATCATGTTGGATAGCTGCTCTACTTTGGGGGTGCGTCCAGAGTAGTAGAGGATGGTAAGGGGCTCCAGGTCCTGGGGAACGCAGCAGGGAGACGCCGAGGCCTCTGGGTTCAGAGTGTTATACAGGCTCAGCAGCTGTGGAGGGAAAGAGATGGTGTTGCTGATGTGGAAGCTGAAACGGTAATTAATTTTGCAACTGTCCTGCCAACTACAGAAATAAGCACAAGTAAAGACACAAGCTCTAATAAGCGGTCTTGGCCGATCAGAATCGTAGTTATTATTGATTTCTGTGTATGGTGTTATTGATCATATTGCTGAATCTAATTTAACAGACGCTATTGAGTAGCAAAGGGACTTCTTCTTCCTGCCCTGCCAGCCTGGACGTTTTAGTCATTATGACCACGGTGTAAATCACCTGTGTCCCACTGGGGTAGACGTCAATTCAACATCTATTCCACATAGGTTCAAAGTAATTTCATTGAAATAACGTGGAAACAACGTTGATTCAACCAGTGTGTGCCCAGTGTGGTGTGTGTGTGGTGTCAGATTGCCCTCACCTGTGTGTGTGTGGTGTCAGATTGCCCTCACCTGTGTGTGTGTGGTGTCAGATTGCCCTCACCTGTGTGTGTGTGTGTGGTGTCAGATTGCCCTCACCTGTGGGTGTGTGTGTGGTGTCAGATTGCCCTCACCTGTGGGTGTGTGTGTGGTGTCAGATTGCCCTCACCTGTGTGTGTGGTGTCAGATTGCCCTCATCAGTGTGTGGGGTGTCAGATTGCCCTCACCTGTGTGTGTGTGGTGTCAGATTGCCCTCACCTGTGTGTGTGTGTGTGTGGTGTCAGATTGCTCTCACCTGTGTGTGTGTGTGTGGTGTCAGATTGCCCTCACCAGTGTGTGGGGTGTCAGATTGCCCTCACCTGTGTGTGTGTGGTGTCAGATTGCCCTCACCTGTGTGTGTGGTGTCAGATTCCCTCACCAGTGTGTGTGGGGTGTCAGATTGCCCTCACCTGTGTGTGTGTGGTGTCAGATTGCCCTCACCTGTGTGTGTGTGGTGTCAGATTGCCCTCACCTGTGTGTGTGGGGTGTCAGATTGCCCTCACCTGTGTGTGTGTGGTGTCAGATTGCCCTCACCTGTGTGTGGGTGGTGTCAGATTGCCCTCACCTGTGTGTGTGTGGTGTCAGATTGCCCTCACCTGTGTGTGTGTGGTGTCAGATTGCCCTCACCTGTGTGTGTGTGGTGTCGGAGCTCCTCAGGTAGGGGCAGGGTCCAGAGCAGTAGTTAGCGAAGTATCCTTTGGGCTCGTGGATCCACTTCCAGTCCAGGTCCCGACGGAAGTCAATGTAGAGACGACGAACACAGCAGTTCTCCTCAACAGTGCTGGGAAAGGAGCACAACTAACTATGGTGAATCACTCGTACCTTCTCTCATTATTATACAATATAATATAATATGCCATTTAGCAGATGCTTTTATCCAAAGCGACTTACAGACATGCGTGCATACATTTTTTTTGTGTATGGGTGGTCCCGGGGATCGAACCCACTACCTTGGCGTTACAAGCGCCGTGCTCTACCAGCTGAGCTACAGAGGACCACAACAATGAGTTAGGTAGTCAGCTTTGATAACTGTTCAGTTACAATTTTCTTGTTAACACAACATGCTTTAGTTAAGAGTCAGATAAAGCTGCAGCAAGTTATTCAAGTTTATCTTGTTTTGATCAACCAACACATGTTGAATGGTTTGAGATGGAGCATATGGGGAAGTTGGCTGGCTCATTGATCCTTCTTCTGCTATTGCTGTTTATGTTACAGCAGATTTTTACGAGAAATGATTGCTGACTTCTGGTTTACAAACCCTGCAAATTCAAAACAGAGCCTTTCAGGACTGGACAACTCCGTGCCGACATGTGGAAACAGAAGTGAGAACAGTTTCAGTAAGGGTCCTTACGAGAAACAGTAGTTGGTGTCCAGGGCCCGTTTGCGTCTGCGTGGCTGTGCGTCCAGACGGTGGGGAGGGATCATCATGAGGAGGAGGTGAGGTGGGTACTGCTCCTTCTTCTTCTTCAGACGACCCAGGTCCCAACGACCCAGGTCCTCCTCCCCCTCCATCCCTACAGCAGAGAGAGAGAGAGAGAGAGGTCAGAGGTCAGGCAGTACATGTTACACGCCCCAACTCTAACCCAGGTCCTTTGTCCGTAACTTTGGTTCCTTTGCTTCTGTGAGCAAGCTTGTAAATTATGTTGTGACTTGTCATGGCTTTTTTAAATGCAATTGCACTTTTTCATGCCAGTTCATAGTTCAGTTGTCTAAGGGAGAAAGATCCAGATCTGAAAACTACTTCTCAGTATTTTAAACAATGCTAGCAGTAAGGGAGTAAGGGTCTAAGGGAGAAAGATCCAGAACATTACCCGTTATTGGGTGGTAACAACAAATGACTTGATGAGGTTTTCCCGGTCTGAAACGACAACACAAGAAGAGAATGTTATGCCTACTGACCTTTGAACTTGACCTCCAGCACCTCGTTCACATTGTCGACGATGTCACCGTTGGGGTTGAAGGTGTGGCAGGGGCAGTGCACGCTGATCTCCAGACCCAGGTTGGTCTCTGAGAGGAGAGAGGCATCATGGGAAAGATAAGGTCATCTTCACACACCAACTCAAAACGGAAATCTACTGCTTGTGGTTTTTTCTGATTGTTTACTTTTATTTGATGTTGTTGTTGTTGTTGTTGTATTAGTATGTAACTTGAGTCTGAAACTTGTAACAGTGGAAATTATTTCCTCTTGAAAAACAATAAGAACAATCAACCAATGAATGGGCTCACCTCTGTACATCAGCCACTCCCGTACCGTCTCTGTCACATCGAAGGAGACCCATTCTGGCGTTCCCTTGGTCAGCACGTTCTTGGCTCCAATGTAGCGTTGTTTAGCTATGTGCTCGTCTGGCCTCAGGATCTGAAAACCAAGGGTGGGGGAGTTACTGCATATGAACAATACAATGATCCACTACACTGATATAGAAACACAACAGGTGCTGTTGCAACTTGAGGAGACAGCAGTCTCTATTTCTCAGAAGCCTGGAGATGTGAGAAACATTCGCTATTGAAAAATCACACAATAAAGACACATTTTAGTCATTTAGCAGACGCTCTTATCCAGAGTGACTTACAGGAGTAATTATGGTTAAGTGCCTTGCTCAAGGGCACATCGACAGATTTTTCACCTAGTCGGCTCGGGGATTAGAACCTGCGACCTTTCAGTTACTGGCACAACGCTCTTAACCACTAAGCTACCTGCCGCCCCAGATACACTTTATAAAGATACACTTTATAACCCTCAAATTCCAACCTGGACTTCAAAACCAGTTCCACTGCTTTTTTTAAAATTATTTTTCATTCTTCCCCTCTAATCAGGGACTAATTTAGACCTGGGACACCAGGTGGGTGCAATTAATTATCAGGTAGAACAGAAAACCAGCAGGCTCCGGACCTCGTAGGGGTCAGAGTTGAATACCCCTGCTTTATACTATTACTGCATGTCACCTAATGTCATAGATTATAGAGCAGAGGCTTTTGAGGCTGATATAGCGTTACCCTGCCCAGAGCTCTGAACACATTAAACAGGACACTCCAGCGTTACCCTGCCCAGAGCCAGACCCTGCACACATTCTCCAGGCCTGACGAGAGCTGGAGTTAGGGTCTGGCGGCTGGCTGCCCACCACCAAACCACAGCTGGATTTCACTGGCTGAGGCTCCCTTGCCCTTCCTCAGTTGAAACTGGGAAGTTTGAGAAATGGTTATTTGTGTAATAATAAAGCGACTAGATTTCACGTCAGTGTCAGTAATGGTAAACCTATCTTAAGTGAACTGAACTTGGCAAATTTCTGATTTATTTGAAAATTAACAAAGTCCACTACAGATCACGCTCTGTAACAACCAAAAGCTGTTGATTTGTTGATCTGTTTGTGTGATGGAGGTACGTACTGTGTTTCCTCCACCAGGCCTTGCTCTTTTGCTCCCTACCTAAAGTGTTTGACTTCTATCGGTAGTGACTGACAATCGGTGCGTCCCAAATGGCCCTGTACTCCCTTTATAGTGTACTACCCCTGATCAGGGCCCAAAGGGATCTGACACTATATATAAGGAATAAGGTGCCCAGTGGTGATGCCCAGTGGTGATGCCCAGTGGTGATGCCTGAGGACCTAGAAGTTGCTCCGGGGGGCCTGTGGGTGCCCCGCCTCCAAATGAAACTAGGGGGGAAAGACTGTTAACCGTTGTCAGGTTGAGTTGAAGATCTCTGAAGGACATGGACGGTACCTTTACACACCTGGTAGAGCTCGACCCTCTGTTCATTCCTAATGGCAGCAGAGTTTGGAACCCTCAGAGCTCGGAACTCGGCTCGGAACAGGTTGGTGGAGTTCCTCTCCATCACCGAGACGTTGAAACGGAACACTTTGGAGGTGATTCCTTTAGGACAGTAGGGAAGGTCATCTGTAGCACAGAGAGAGGATCCCACAGTCAGTAACAATTAACTTTAGATTAAGTTACTACAAAGCTTAACCAGTGGACTGGTTGGAGGTGATGACATTGGGAGAGTAGGACAGGTTGTTGGAGACAGACAGGAGACAGTCGGGCAGGTTGTTGGAGACAGAGAGGAGACAGTAGGGCAGGTTGTTGGAGACAGAGAGGAGACAGTAGGGCAGGTTGTTGGAGACAGACAGGAGACAGTAGGGCAGGTTGTTGGAGACAGAGAGGAGACAGTAGGGCAGGTTGTTGGAGACAGACAGGAGACAGTAGGGCAGGTTGTTGGAGACAGAGAGGAGACAGTAGGGCAGGTTGTTGGAGACAGACAGGAGACAGTAGGGCAGGTTGTTGGAGACAGAGAGGAGACAGTAGGGCAGGTTGTTGGAGACCGAGAGGAGCCAGTAGGGCAGGTTGTTGGAGACAGTAGGGCAGGTTGTTGGAGACAGAGAGGAGACAGTAGGGCAGGTTGTTGGAGACAGACAGGAGACAGTAGGGAAGGTTGTTGGAGACAGAGAGGAGACTGTAGGGCAGGTTGTTGGAGACAGACAGGAGACAGTAGGGCAGGTTGTTGGAGACAGACAGGAGACAGTAGGGAAGGTTGTTGGAGACAGAGAGGAGACAGTAGGGCTGGTTGTTGGAGACAGACAGGAGACAGTAGGGAAGGTTGTTGGAGACAGACAGGAGACAGTAGGGCAGGTTGTTGGAGACAGAGAGGAGACAGTCGGGCAGGTTGTTGGAGACAGTAGGGCAGGTTGTTGGAGACAGACAGGAGACAGTAGGGAAGGTTGTTGGAGACAGAGAGGAGACAGTAGGGCAGGTTGTTGGAGAGAGAGAGGAGACAGTAGGGAAGGTTGTTGGAGACAGACAGGAGACAGTAGGGAAGGTTGTTGGAGACAGAGAGGAGACAGTAGGGCAGGTTGTTGGAGACAGAGAGGAGACAGTAGGGAAGGTTGTTGGAGACAGACAGGAGACAGTAGGGCAGGTTGTTGGAGACAGACAGGAGACAGTAGGGAAGGTTGTTGGAGACAGACAGGAGACAGTAGGGCAGGTTGTTGGAGACAGACAGGAGACAGTAGGGCAGGTTGTTGGAGACTGAGAGGAGTAGGTAGTGGGGGGTTGTTGGAGACAGAGAGGAGACAGTGGGCAGGTTGTTGGAGACAGACAGGAGACAGTAGGGAATGTTGTTGGAGACAGACAGGAGACAGTCAGGCAGGTTGTTGGAGACTGAGAGGAGATGGTGGGCAGGTTGTTGGAGACAGTAGGGCAGGTTGTTGGAGACAGACAGGAGACAGTCGGGCAGGTTGTTGGATACAGAGAGGAGACAGTAGGGCAGGTTGTTGGAGACAGAGAGGAGCCAGTAGGGCAGGTTGTTGGAGACAGTAGGGCAGGTTGTTGGAGACAGAGAGGAGTCAGTAGGGCAGGTTGTTGGAGACAGACAGGAGACAGTAGGGCAGGTTGTTGGAGACAGACAAGGAGACAGTAGGGCAGGTTGTTGGAGACAGAGAGGAGCCAGTAGGGCAGGTTGTTGGAGACAGAGAGGAGACAGTAGGGCAGGTTGTTGGAGACAGACAGGAGACAGTAGGGCAGGTTGTTGGAGACAGACAGGAGACAGTAGGGCAGGTTGTTGGAGACAGTAGGGCAGGTTGTTGGAGACAGGAAGGAGACAGTAGGGCAGGTTGTTGGAGACAGAGAAGAGACAGTAGGGAAGGTTGTTGGAGACAGAGAGGAGACAGTAGGACAGGTTATTGGAGACAGAGAGGAGTCAGTGGGGCAGGTTGTTGGAGACAGACAGGAGAGTGGGGCAGGTTGTTGGAGACAGACAGGAGACAGTAGGGCAGGTTGTTGGAGACAGAGTGGAGTCAGTAGGGCAGGTTGTTGGAGACAGTAGGGCAGGTTGTTGGAGACAGACAGGAGACAGTAGGGCAGTTTGTTGGAGACAGAGAGGAGACAGTCAGGCAGGTTGTTGGAGACAGAGAGGAGGCAGTAGGGCAGGTTGTTGGAGACAGTAGGGCAGGTTGTTGGAGACAGAGAGGAGACAGTAGGGAAGGTTGTTGGAGACAGCGAGGAGACAGTCAGGCAGGTTGTTGGAGACTGAGAGGAGACAGTGGGAAGGTTGTTGGAGACAGAGAGGAGGCAGTAGGGAAGGTTGTTGGAGACAGAGAGGAGACAGTAGGGAAGGTTGTTGGAGACAGACAGGAGACAGTCGGGCAGGTTGTTGGAGACAGACAGGAGACAGTCAGGCAGGTTGTTGGAGACAGAGAGGAGACAGTAGGGCAGGTTGTTGGAGACAGTAGGGCAGGTTGTTGGAGACAGACAGGAGACAGTCGGGCAGGTTGTTGGAGACAGAGAGGAGGCAGTAGGGCAGGTTGTTGGAGACAGAGAGGAGCCAGTAGGGCAGGTTGTTGGAGACAGAGAGGAGACAGTAGGGCAAGTTGTTGGAGACAGACAGGAGACAGTAGGGCAGTTTGTTGGAGACAGAGAGGAGACAGTAGGGCAGGTTGTTGGAGACAGAGAGGAGACAGATGAGACAGTAGGGCAGGTTGTCTGTAAGGGACAGATGACAGAGGAGACAGGAGGGCAGGTTGTCTGTAAGGGACAGAGGACAGAGGAGACAGAGGAGACAGAGGAGACAGTCGAGCAGATTGTCTGTAAGGGACAGAGGACAGAGGAGACAGAGGAGTCAGCAGGGCAGGTTGTCTGTAAGGGACAGAGGAGACAGAGGAGACAGGAGGGCAGGTTGTCTGTAAGGGACAGAGGAGACAGAGGAGCCGGTCGAGCAGGTTGTCTGTAAGGGACAGCGGACAGAGGAGACAGTAGGGCAGGTTGTCTGTAAGGGACAGCGGACAGAGGAGACAGTAGGGCAGGTTGTCTGTAAGGGACAGAGGACAGAGGAGACAGGGGAGAAAGTCAAGCAGGTTGTCTCTAAGGGACAGAGGACAGAGGAGACAGAGGAGACAGTAGGGCAGGTTGTCTGTAAGGGACAGAGGACAGAGGAGACAGTAGAGCAGGTTGTCTGTAAGGGACAGAGGACAGAGGAGACAGAGGAGTCAGAAGAAAGAGAGTAATGCTCGAACAATTTGGAGGTGGTGTTTTTGGGACGTCTGTAAATAGTAAGAGGCGAATCAGCTCAGTAACAACGTCACTTTCAAACCAACATGCAGATAGATTACTGTTAGATCTTTTTCAAACCTCTCCTCGGGGACCCCCAGACATATCACAAATATGTTGTAGCCCTGATTCAAGTAGTCAAGGGCTTTAATGATTAGTTGAAAAGTTGTTCTAGTTCTGGAATACTTTAAATACATAGAAAGGCTGGGGGTCCCAAAGGAGAGGTTTGGAAATGGCTGATGTAAGATAGCACAAAGCTTAACCAGTGGACTCCAGACGGGTTTTTCCACAGAAGATGTCATTGCAAAGAAATGTCAGTTTTGGTCAGAGTGAATGAAAGTCCCATGTACATCTAATACCTTTCTCAGACAAGCAATGTATGCCCTCATGACAATAACGTGGTAGAAGACTTCCTAGCCAGTGAGCAAAACTGGTTGAAATGCGTCTTTTCAACCAAATATATGTATTTTCAACGTCTTTTCAGCATCTTGTCAACAAAGAAAATGTATTTTCATTGTCTTTTCAACCAGAAATATGTATTTTCAACGTATTTTCAAATTATTGTGCTCATAGGATAAGAGCCAGAATGTGGATGTCAGTTTACGTTGAACCACCCTGATAAATCAACAGAAATAGTGGACTTGGTAGATGCTTACACTGCATAGACCAGTAGACACCACATTTCCTCCTCTACGTAGCTCATCTCTTTAGACCAGTAGACACCACATTTCCTCCTCTACGTAGCTCATCTCTTTAGACCAGTAGACACCACATTTCCTCCTCAACGTAGCTCATCTCTTTAGACCAGTAGACACCACATTTCCTCCTCAACGTAGCTCATCTCTTTAGACCAGTAGACACCACATTTCCTCCTCAACGTAGCTCATCTCTTTAGACCAGTAGACACCACATTTCCTCCTCTACGTAGCTCATCTCTTTAGACCAGTAGACACCACATTTCCTCCTCTACGTAGCTCATCTCTTTAGACCAGTAGACACCACATTTCCTCCTCTACGTAGCTCATCTCTTTAGACCAGTAGACACCACATTTCCTCCTCTACGTAGCTCATCTCTTTAGACCAGTAGACACCACATTTCCTCCTCTACGTAGCTCATCTCTTTAGACCAGTAGACACCACATTTCCTCTTCAACGTAGCTCATCTCTTTTCAGGCTCACTTGGCACAAAGAACCCTGCTAAGATTCCTTTCAGTAATAGACTGTCTACTGGCACCTGTAGCTTTCTTTCTATGAACGGACAACAGTTGCTTCCTGGAGCCCCATAGGGCCCTGGTAAAAAGTAGTGCACTGTGTAAGGAAAAGGATGCCATTTGAGACACAGCGAGTAATCATTAACGATGTACCGCAGTCAATGTCCTGGAGCGTCTGTCTTTCCATGGCAACTGGCATGGAATGTGATAACGTGCTTCCGTTATCAGCTGAAGTCACTGGGCTATTTTCTGCCTCTTGACTGAGTTAGAAGCCAGAGGGGGGAAAAAAAGGGAACATTTATTTTCTAAGTGAACTAGCGTCCCTGTTTGGCTTGGAATGACTTCACCTCCCTGGCATTCGGTGTATCAAAAACCCTGCTGTCCTCAGTGTGCTGGGGGTGACCCCTAGATCATTAAGTCGCTTTGGATAAAAGCGTCTGCTAAATGGCATATTATTATTATTTATTATTATATTAATGAGTAGGAGTACTGATTTAGGATCAGGTCCTCTCTGTCCATACAATCTTATTCATTATGATCTAAAAGGGAAAAACAAATCCTATATCAGCACTCCTACTGTGAATTTGTGAATGCGGAGCCAGACCAACACCAGTCCAGACCGGACCAGCCCAGCCCACACCAGTCCAGATCAGATCTGCTCCAGCCCAGCCCAGACCAGCCCTTCCCAGACCCAACCCGGAGCCCGCACTCACAGCCCCTCTGCCCCAACCACATGATGACTTCACAACTCTTACCCTCCGCTCCTCCATCCTTGCCTCGCTATATGCCAGATAGACGTTCCATTCTATAAAAGGAGACTTTTCAAATAACCCTGTCCGTCTTCTGTCTCCCAACACAGCGATTTGCCTTTCTTTGCCCTCCCACCTCCCCTCATTTGCACCTGTCGGGGATTTGAGCCAGTTTAGAGACTTGCCCTTAAATCCGCCAAAGGTCAACAGTTTACCTAAAGGCCTTTCAGCAGAGCTGTCAGGAGCTAACGCGTTTGCCCACACCACATTAAACAGGTGAGGAAGAAATGGAGTGATGGAACTGGCTCGGAGTCAACCGTGGTTCCTCCGAAAGAGAGACTTCTTCAGAACCCTGTTACCAGAGAGAGCGAGAGCGGGAGAGAGAGAGGCACACCTAGGGACCGTATTCCCTATATAGTGCACATAGCTACAGCTATGGGGCAATAACATTCTCAGCAAAAACAGGAAGCCAGTCCTCTCAGTCTCTCACCTCCCTCTAAAACACCTCTCCTGATGTGACTCAAAGTTACTCTGGTCTGGGGAAGTAGTAATAGTAGTAAAAGACTGGAGAGGAAAAGGTCTGGAGAGGTAAAGGTCTGGAGAGGTAAAGGTCTGGAGAGGTAAAGGTCTGGAGAGGTAAAGGTCTGGAGAGGTACAGGTCTGGAGAGGTAAAGGTCTGGAGAGGTAAAGGTCTGGAGTAGTGAAGGTCTGGAGTAGTGAAGGTCTGGAGAGGTAAAGGTCTGGAGTAGTGAAGGTCTGGAGAGGTAAAGGTCTGGAGAGGTAAAGGTCTGGAGTAGTGAAGGTCTGGAGAGGTAAAGGTCTGGAGTAGTGAAGGTCTGGAGTAGTGAAGGTCTGGAGAGGTAAATGTCTGGAGTAGTGAAGGTCTGGAGTAGTGAAGGTCTGGAGTAGTGAAGGTCTGGAGTAGTAAAGGTCTGGAGAGGTAAAGGTCTGGAGAGGTAAAGGTCTGGAGTAGTGAAGGTCTGGAGAGGTAAAGGTCTGGAGTAGTGAAGGTCTGGAGTAGTAAAGGTCTGGAGAGGTAAAGGTCTGGAGAGGTAAAGGTCTGGAGAGGTAAAGGTCTGGAGAGGTAAAGGTCTGGAGAGGTAAAGGTCTGGAGAGGTAAAGGTCTGGAGAGGTAAAGGTCTGCAGAGGTAAAGGTCTGAAGAGGCAAAGGTCTGGAGAGGTAAAGGTCTGGAGAGGAAAAGGTCTGGAGAGGTAAAGGTCTGGAGAGGTAAAGGTCTGGAGAGGTAAAGGTCTGGAGAGGTAAAGGTCTGGAGAGGTAAAGGTCTGGAGAGGAAAAGTTCTGGAGTAGTAAAGGTCTGGAGAGGTAAAGGTCTGGAGAGGTAAAGGTCTGGAGTGGTAAAGGTCTGGAGAGGTAAAGGTCTGGAGAGGTAAAGGTCTGGAGAGGTAAAGGTCTGGAGAGGTAAAGGTCTGGAGTAGTGAAGGTCTGGAGTAGTAAAGGTCTGGAGAGGTAAAGGTCTGGAGAGGTAAAGGTCTGGAGTGGTAAAGGTCTGGAGAGGTAAAGGTCTGGAGAGGTAAAGGTCTGGAGAGGTAAAGGTCTGGAGAGGTAAAGGTCTGGAGTAGTGAAGGTCTGGAGTAGTAAAGGTCTGGAGAGGTAAAGGTCTGGAGAGGTAAAGGTCTGGAGAGGTAAAGGTCTGGAGAGGTAAAGGTCTGGAGAGGAAAAGTTCTGGAGTAGTAAAGGTCTGGAGAGGTAAAGGTCTGGAGAGGTAAAGGTCTGGAGTAGTAAAGGTCTGGAGAGGTAAAGGTCTGGAGAGGTAAAGGTCTGGAGAGGTAAAGGTCTGGAGTAGTAAAGGTCTGGAGAGGTAAAGGTCTGGAGAGGTAAAGGTCTGGAGTAGTAAAGGTCTGGAGAGGTAAAGGTCTGGAGAGGTAAAGGTCTGGAGTAGTAAAGGTCTGGAGAGATAAAGGTCTGGAGAGGTAAAGGTCTGGAGAGGTAAAGGTCTGGAGAGGTAAAGGTCTGGAGAGGTAAAGGTCTGGAGAGGTAAAGGTCTGGAGAGGTAAAGGTCTGGCGAGGTAAAGGTCTGGAGAGGTAAAGGTCTGGAGAGGAAAAGGTCTGGAGAGGAAAAGGTCTGGAGAGGTAAAGGTCTGGAGAGTTAAAGGTCTGGAGAGGAAAAGGTCTGGAGAGGTAAAGGTCTGGAGAGGTAAAGGTCTGGAGAGGTAAAGGTCTGGAGAGGTAAAGGTCTGGAGAGGTAAAGGTCTGGTCTGGGGAAGTAGTAATTGTAGTAAAGCCTCTGAACTGGAATGTGAAAGCTCCTTGATCAAGGCCATATAACTTCAAAGATTAGCTTTATATGAGGAAGTTTTGTGTGTCATTTTTAGGGGCACCTTGTAAAGTCCACCTGGCAAAGGGAGGTTAATCATAACACTGTGACTTCATCATGGTGTGCGCTTCTCTTTCGTTCTACAATCAATGCTAGCACATCAGCCATTACTCCTCGTAACTCCTCCAGCAGTGCCATGATAGCCCTCCTGGAGTTGGAAGACATTTGAAAAGCTTTGTTAAGTGGACGTCTAAAAGTCTGTAGCCTGGCCAGCTAAGGGAAAGGGCAATCTGCAGCGATGAGAAAAGTATCCCCCATACATGCCATGCCTGCTGCTGGCTCCTTCCAGAGAGCCTGGTATGCAAAAGTCATTAGTCCTATTGGGATGAATGTACTGTATGCATGATGAGGCTATTAACAACTATAATGCTTCTCAACCACGCCAAGTATGACATTATGTGGTCCTCTGTAGCTCAGCTGGTAGAGCACGGCGCTTGTAACGCCAAGGTAGTGGGTTCGAACCCCGGGACAACCCATACACAAAAAAATGTATGCACGCATGACTGTAAGTCGCTTTGGATAAAAGCGTCTGCTAAATGGCATATTATTATGTCAATCTTGCACCTCAACTCCCTGTGTGTTTTTCTCCCGTCGGCTGTTCCCGGCAGGGGTCGCAGTTCCGGAGCGTTCCACTAGGTGTCCTTCTCCGACAACCTTATGC
Organism: Coregonus lavaretus; assembly: GCF_964263955.1. Taxonomy (NCBI): domain Eukaryota; kingdom Metazoa; phylum Chordata; class Actinopteri; order Salmoniformes; family Salmonidae; genus Coregonus; species Coregonus lavaretus. Next base: position 22,766 of record NW_028159926.1, on the reverse strand, counting down.
ACCTTCTCACTCACAGTCTGGACTAATCATCATCCTATTGGTGTCACCTGTGTCTACCTGTTCACCTGTGTCTACCTGTTCACCGGTGTCTACCTGTTCACCTGTGTCTACCTGTTCACCTGTGTCTACCTGTTCACCGGTGTATTTATGCCCTCACTTCCCTGTGTTCCCTTGCTCAGTTTTCTCTGCTAGTTTCTCTGTGCTCAGCAGTACTAATCAGTGTCTGATCGGAGAAGTATGTACAGGTACTCGAGAAGTGTTCTCCCTGTTTCTTTATTATTTCAGTCGTAGTTACTATTTCGTAGTTTGGCTGTCAGCCTGTTTTTGGAGATTTATTTGCTCCACCTTTCTGTTATCGTGTTAAGTCCGTTGTTTTGTTTCTGGCTTCGGGACCAGTAAAGATCCTTGTTTCACCATCTCTGCCTACTGTCTATCCCGCACCGCACCTGGGCCACACCTCACACCAACCCTTACAAACAGAGCCCCAGGACCAGCTTGTTTAGGTGACTCTTCTCCAGGTTCATCTCTCTGTAGGTGATGGCTTTGTTATGGAAGGTTTGGGAATCGCTTCCTTTTAGGTGGTTATAGAATTTAACGGCTCTTTTCTGGATTTTGATAATTAGTGGGTATCGGCCTAATTCTGCTCTGCATGCATTATTTGGTGTTTTACGTTGTACATTGAGGATATTTTTGCAGAATTCTGCATGCAGAGTCTCAACTGATGTTTGTCCCATTTTGTGAATTCTTGGTTGGCGAGCGGACCCCAGACCTCACAACCATAAAGGGCAATGGCTTCCATAACTGATTCAAGTATTTTGTAGCCAGATCCTAATTGGTATGTTGAATTTTATGTTCCTTTTGATGGCGTAGAAGGCCCTTCTTGCCTTGTCTCTCAGATCATTCACAGCTTTGTGGAAGTTACCTGTGGCGCTGATGTTTAGGCCAAGGTATGTATAGTTTTTTGTGTGCTCTAGGGCAATGGTGTCTAGATGGAATTTGTATTTGTGGTCCTAGCAACTGGGCCTTTTTTAGAACACCATTATTTTTGTCTTACTGAGATTTACTCTCAGGGCCCAGGTCTGACTGAATATGTGCAGATGATCTAGATGCTGCTGTAGGCCCTCCTTGGTTGGTGACAGAAGCACCAGATCATCAGCAAACAGTAGACATTTGACTTCAGATTCTAGTAGGGTGAAGCCGGGTGCTGCAGACTGTTCTAGTGACCTCACCAATTCGTTGATATAAATGTTGAAGAGGGTGGTGCTCAAGCTGCATCCCTGTCTCACCCCACGGCCCTGTGGAAAGAAATGTGTGTGTTTTTTGCCAATTTTAACCGCACACTTGTTGTTTGTGTACATGGATTTTATCATGTTGTATGTTTTCCCCCCAACACCGCTTTCCATCAATTTGTATAGCAGACCCCAATGCCAAATTGAGTCAAAAGCTTTTTTGAAATCAACAAAGCATGAGACGACTTTGCCTTTGTTTTTGGTTTGTTTGTTTGTCAATTCGGGTGTGCAGGGTGAATACATGGTCTGTTGTATGGTAATTTGGTAAAAAGCCAATTTGACATTTGCTCAGTACATTGTTTTCACTGAGGAAATGTACGAGTCGGCTATTAATGATAATTCAGAGGATTTCCAAGGTTGTTGTTGAGGCATATCCCACAGTAGTTACTGGGGTCAAATTTGTCTCCACTTTTGTGGATTGTGGTGATTAGTCCTTGGTTCCAAATATTGGGGAAGATGCCAGAGCTGAGGATGAAGTTAAGAGCCACGCTACTAATAAAGGCTCTGGGAAACACCTTGGCTACAAAAGATACATCGTAAGAAGGTTCTAACGATAATATTAACGCTACGAAGGCTCTGGGAAACACCTTGGCTACTAAAGATACATCGTAAGAAGGTTCTAACGATAATATTAACGCTATGAAGGCTCTGGGAAACACCTTGGCTACTAAAGATACATCGTAAGAAGGTTCTAACGATAATATTAACGCTACGAAGGCTCTGGGAAACACCTTGGCTACTAAAGATACATCGTAAGAAGGTTCTAACGATAATATTAACGCTACGAAGGCTCTGGGAAACACCTTGGCTACTAAAGATACATCGTAAGAAGGTTCTAACGATAATATTAACGCTACGAAGGCTCTGGGAAACACCTTGGCTACTAAAGATACATCGTAAGAAGGTTCTAACGATAATATTAATGCTACGAAGGCTCTGGGAAACACCTTGGCTACTAAAGATACATCGTAAGAAGGTTCTAACGATAATATTAACGCTACGAAGGCTCTGGGAAACACCTTGGCTACTAAAGATACATCGTAAGAAGGTTCTAACGATAATATTAACGCTATGAAGGCTCTGGGAAACACCTTGGCTACTAAAGATACATCGTAAGAAGGTTCTAACGATAATATTAACGCTACGAAGGCTCTGGGAAACACCTTGGCTACTAAAGATACATCGTAAGAAGGTTCTAACGATAATATTAACGCTACGAAGGCTCTGGGAAACACCTTGGCTACTAAAGATACATCGTAAGAAGGTTCTAACGATAATATTAACGCTATGAAGGCTCTGGGAAACACCTTGGCTACTAAAGATACATCGTAAGAAGGTTCTAACGATAATATTAACGCTATGAATTGCTCTGGGAAACACTGGCTACTAAAGATATGTGTGTGTGTCTGTGTCTGTGTGATGTAATGGTACTCTTTCACCTGAGGAGGATCTGTTTGCGTCCCGTCTCTCTACTGAGGTGGAATGCACGGGCCAGGGGGCCAGGCCAGGCCAGACCCCAACCCAGTGGAGGAACTGTACACCCCAGCCAACAGCCAAATCTCCCCTGGGGCGTCCAGCGTGTGGAGGGAAAGGGCTCAGGGATCCCGTTTGCCTGCGTCCAAAATGGCAACCTATTCCTTTTTATAGTGCACTACTTTTGACATGGGCCCTAAGGGTAGTAGTGCTTTCCAAAGGGAGTAGGGTGCCATTTGGAACACACCCTAAGCCTGGCTAAAGAGGAGGGAGGTCCACTCCATCAGCCAACACCAAGCCAGAATGGAAAAACTGTACACCCACCCTAGCCTCTACTCAAGGCGGAGAGTGGCTACGTTCCAAACTGCACTGCTTTTGACCAGGGCCTATAGAGTCTGGTCAAAAGCAGTGCACTATATAGGGAATAGGGAGCCATTTGGGACATATAGGGAAAAGGGTGCCATTTGGGAAATATAGGGAATAGGGTGCTATTTGGGATATATAAGGAATAGGGTGCTATTTGGGATATATAGGGAATAGGATGCTATTTGGGATATATAGGGAATAGGGTGCCATTTGGGATGCATCAGTGTGTGATGGGGAGTGGATCTCTGATCTTTAATCCTTCTAAGCCAGGTTAAGGGGTGGAGGAGGTCCTTCCATCAGCTAACTGTTCCTGTCCCTCCATGTTAACTGTTCCTTTCCCTCCATGTTAACTGTTCCTGTCCCTCCATGTTAACTGTTCCTGTCCCTCCATGTTAACTGTTCCTGTCCCTCCATGTTAACTGTTCCTGATCCTCCATGTTAACTGTTCCTGTCCCTCCATGTTAACTGTTCCTGTCCCTCCATGTTAACTTTTCCTGTCCCTCCATGTTAACTGTTCCTGTCCCTCCATGTTAACTGTTCCTGTCCCTCCATATTAACTGTTCCTGTCTCCATGTTAACTGTTCCTGATCCTCCATGTTAACTGTTCCTGTCTCCATGTTAACTGTTCCTGTCCCTCCATGTTAACTGTTCCTGTCCCTCCATGTTAACTGTTCCTGTCCCTCCATGTTAACTGTTCCTGATCCTCCATGTTAACTGTTCCTGTCCCTCCATGTTAACTGTTCCTGTCCCTCCATGTTAACTTTTCCTGTCCCTCCATGTTAACTGTTCCTGTCCCTCCATGTTAACTGTTCCTGTCCCTCCATATTAACTGTTCCTGTCTCCATGTTAACTGTTCCTGATCCTCCATGTTAACTGTTCCTGTCTCCATGTTAACTTTTACTGTCCCTCCATGTTAACTGTTCCTGTCCCTCCATGTTAACTGTTCCTGTCTCCATGTTAACTTTTCCTGACCCTCCATGTTAACTGTTCCTGTCTCCATGTTAACTGTTCCTGACCCTCCATGTTAACTGTTCCTGTCTCCATGTTAACTGTTCCTGTCCCTCCATGTTAACGGTTCCTGTCCCTCCATGTTAACGCTTCCTGTCCCTCCATGTTAACTGTTCATGTCCCTCCATGTTAACTGTTCCTGTGTCTTCATGTTAACTGTTCCTGTGTGTTCATGCTAACTGTTCATGTCCCTCCATGTTAACTGTGCCTGTCCCTCCATGTTAACTGTTCATGTAACTCCATGTTAACTGTTCCTGTCCCTCCGTGTTAACTGTTCCTGTCCCTCCATGTTAACTGTTCCTTTCCCTCCATGTTAACTTTTCCTGTCCCTCCATGTTAACTCTTCCTGTCCCTCCATGTTAACTTGTCCTGTCCCTCCATGTTAACTGTTCCTGTCCCTCCATGATAACTGTTCCTGTCCCTCCATGTTAACTTTTACTGTCCCTCCATGTTAACTGTTCCTGTCCCTCCATGTTAACTGTTCCTGTCCCTCCATGTTAACTGTTCATGTCCCTCCATGTTAACTGTTCCTGTCCCTCCATGTTAACTGTTCCTGTCCCTCCATGTTAACTGTTCCTGTCCCTCCATGTTAACTGTTCCTGTGCCTCCATGTTAACTGTTCCTGTCCCTCCATGTTAACTGTTCCTGTCCCTCCATGTTAACTGTTCCTGTCCCTCCATGTTAACTGTTCCTGTCCCTCCATGTTAACTGTTCCTGTCCCTCCATGTTAACTGTTCCTGTCCCTCCATGTTAACTGTTCCTGTTCTTCCATGTTAACTGTTTCTGTCCGTTCATGTTAACTGTTCCTGTCCCTCTCAGCAAGGTTTTCCCTTCCCCAGCCCTTCCCCAGCCCTGTTCCTATCCGCCTGGGCAGATGTCCCTCTCATTTGGGCCTGGTTGGAATGGAAATGGACACATCTGGGGAGAGGGACTGGGTCCATGGAGGAAAGGAGGGAGGTGTTGGAAGAGGAGAGAGACCAATCACTAGTCCTGTATTTTAACAGGGTGGGGAGATGAAAGACAGCTTCCAAGTTCATCCACAACTCTGAGATAACTTCTACTACTCCCACATCTTATCCATGACACACACACAGCATATGCTGTACTATCCTTGTGGGGACCTAAAATGT
>NW_028159926.1:0-15000 GCF_964263955.1 Coregonus lavaretus | reverse complement strand
AGTCACCATTAGACTTGCCACCTTTCGGACTGAATAGGTTTGTAGAGGCAACGGTTTTGATTACATTTATAATATTATCACATGTTTATTTTTTTGTCCATTAAGAACCAACAATGTGCTACCTTTTTGTAGCATTCTGACAATGCTAACATATTTTCAGAGGAATCTCATAGTTCTAATACCAGTCGGTTGCTCGGCAACAACACAGCTGCTTTCACCATGCTGCCAGTCATAAGATGTGTAACGTAGCTGACTCCATTCTGTACATATGTGGGCAACCGCGGCCTTCAAACGAGTCTGCAATGAAAACGAATGGGTGTGTAGCGACTGTGTTGACGTCACAATCCAGGGTGTGAACTAAGTTTCCGTTCAGCGTTGATTGACATGGTAATGGAACAATAGTATTGGAGAAAAGTTGAAAAAACTGACCCCGCTGACGCTGTACGTTAAAGTGTGACATGTCACGACGTAACGTACGGCACGCATTATTCAAGTCATTCTGAGCCGTACAGCCTCTTTCCACCAGGTGTAGCGCTTCTCTCGCAGATTAAAAACAAGAAATTATCAATGGGGAGTGTAATGGTTAGTGTAAAGTTAATTACTCGTGAGTTCATCAATAGTTAATTTAATAAATTGTTAATTTTTCGTGTAATCACTGATTCTCAAAAACCGTGACACCCACAGTTTAATTGTGAAGAGAAATTTAGCCCCGCCCTAAAAACCCTATTCAAATTCGACACAAACCTTCAAATAGGTATGTAATGAGACATTATACAAACTCTTTATAGTGTTTTATTTACATTTTAGAGGTGATAAGTTGGACAAATCAGGTGAAAAAAGCTAGTTCCCCACACGACATATCTCCCCCTTTCACCATGACGCAGTAGCTTTCGCTTCCACACCCCGCCATTTTTAAAAAGACCCGGCGGAGCTCCATCGCTTTCTTCAATCATGCAGAGACGGGCAGCATGAAGGTCTCATCATTGATTTTGCTGGAAAGGGGAGAAATTGTGCTTTACAATGGTTTTCATATTACAGTTGACCTGGAAGTATTACGTTTTGGGAGCGCTAAAATAAGGTAAAATGTACGGAACAGCGTGAAGTACAAAAGTTCCCTTCACTGGAACTAAGGGGCCTAGCCTGAACCATGAAAAACAGCCCCAGACCATTATTCCTCCTCCGCCAAACTTTACAGTTGGCACTATGCTTTGGGGGCAGGTAGCATTCTCCTGGCATCCGCCAAACCCAGATTTGTCCGTTGGACTGCCAGATGGTGAAGTGTGATTCATCACTCGAGAACGTGTTTCCACTGCTCCAGAGTCCAATGGCGGCAAGTTTTACACCACTCCAGCCGAGGCTTGGCATTGCACGTTGTGATCTTAGGCTTGTGTGCGGCTGCTCGGCCATGGAAACCCATTTCATGAAGCTCCCGGCGAACAGTTATTGTGCTGACGTTGCTTCCAGAGGCAGTTTGGAACTCGGTAGTGAGTGTTGCGACCGAGGACAAACCATTTTTACGCGCTACGCTCTTCAGCACTCGGCGGTCCCGTTCTGTGAGCTTGTGTGGCCTACCACTTCACGAAAGTCACTGGGCTCTTCAGTAAGGCCATTATACTGCCAATTTTTGGAGATTGCATGGCTGTGTTTTCCGATTTAATACATCTGTCAGCAACGGGTGTGGCTGAAATAACAGAATCCACTAATTTGAAGGGGTGTCTACATACTTAACTATATATAATAGTGTACATTTGGTTGTAAATGTTATATTTAGTAATAACACAGCATCATTATTATTATACAACATTATAATACAACTTAACAGCAATAAAAGTTAAGTAAAACTAAACAGAAATAATGTAGTTGTTAGTATTTATTTAATATTAACAGTTGATTTTCCAGAGGGAAGCGAAAAACTAGAAATCCATTTAAGCCAATATGGAGTAAACTGGAAAAATGTTCCCTGATCTCTCTTAAGACAATCGAGCAAGCTCATCGAAAATACACAATTAACTATTTACATGAACATGTATCTTTATTGAAGAAAGGCCTAGTCCTGCATTACCTCTAAACAAAGGTGAGTTAAGTTGTATTATAATGTTGTGTAATAATATTGTATAATCACCTTCAGGTGTAAAAACCACAGAAATTAAAAACAAAAAACTAGGCATTGGTCTGAAGCCGAAAAATAAAATAAAGTCACGAGGACCACAGTACCTATTCCACCCATGCTCTTCCAGGGTTTTCCAGCACACAGCTTTGACCTACTACAGTGGCTATGTTGGTATTGTACATTTTAAAATTAAAATGTTTAGTCATTTAGCAGACGCTCTTATCCAGTGCGACTTACAGGTAGTGACTGCATACATTCAAACCAGTGTTTGTGTGTGTGTATATATATATGCATTCGGAAAGTATTCAGACCCCTTCGCTTTTTCCACATTTTGTTACGTTACAACCTTATTCAAAAATTGATGAAATACATCAACAGATTTTTCACCTAGTCGGCTCGGGAATTAGAACCAGCGACCTTTCGGTTACTGGCACAACGCTCCTAACCACTAAGCTTGTGGGAGCACCACCTCTATGAGTATGAATTAGGCTGTTTGAGGAGGTTTGAATCCTAAGCAACAAGCTTACACATAGTTTGAAGTACAATACCAACACAGCTACTGTAGTAGGTCAAAGCTGTGTGCTGGAAAACCTTGGTGGAGCATGGGTGGAGTAGGTACTGTGGTGCTCATGTGTATTTCCTTTCTTTTTCGTCTTCAGACCAATACCTATTCTTACTTACAACTTAAGTTTTTTTAAATTCAGAACTCACATCTCAGATATGACCTATTAGCCTCTCATATCAACAGAATGTGTCATATGTAAACCTAAAAGTATATATTTTTTACCTTTTAAAGTGCAAAAGTTTAGTGTAATTTGGTACTACCTTTTTCAAGGACCAAGTGTTGCCTGCTTGAGCCTATTTTGAAAGCATACAAATGGTATCAATTAAAAATGGAAATGTCTCATGATTTGTAATGGAGATTTTATTGATCTGATCGTATTATTTATTGCTAGATGAAAAATGTCAGAAGCAGCATCTTCAATGAACTTGGTAATGACTGTGGCACCATGACCTGCTGCTTCCTATCCCTTTGGAATAGACAGCCCTCACTCTAGTGGGAAATCAAATGTAAAATGTAAATGTAAAATCAAAACTATTGCACATACAAACGTATGACACAAATCAGGCCCAGAAACGTCCCTGTCCTATCCTGGTTCTCCCTGATCAAAATAGTATTTCATTTAGAAGCATTTATTTCATTTTTTAATTTCTGCTGGCACACCCATTTGAACCCTACTGGATGAATAATGAAATGATACAAGACCCAGTCACTTGCTCTGTTCCTCTCTGGAATTCTGGGCCACGGAGGATGGAGGGACTTGGTCCCCCAACAGCTGAACCCAAGCCAAAGTGTGCATCCCAAATGGCACCCTCTTCCCTTTATAGTGCACTACTTTTGACCACGGCCCATAGGGGTTTCATAGGACTCTGGTCAAAAGTAGTGCACTATACAGGGAATAGGGTGTTATTTGGGACTCACATTTTCCTTTACTAGGAATTCCAGGCACTTTATTATTGCATTAGAGAGAGTTCCCAAATAAGTCCAGCTTCCTCCTCTGTCCCGTCAGGATTCCCGTGCCCTCAGCAACCACAACCCGCGCTCCAGCATGTTGCCCCTCGTCCACCCGACCAGAAACTGTTTATTTGCAGCGCCTTATTTACAGAGCAGCATTGTTTAATCTTTATTCCTAAAATATACTGTATCAACTGGCTGGTTGCATTTACAGAACCCCTCTAGGGTCAAAGGTTAGATATAACTGCAGTCTAGACCCAATCATGGGTCTGGAATGGTTTTTCACTAGCTATAACATTTCCCCCCAATGTGCATAGTGATATCAAGCATGTCCTAATAAGGTAAGATATACAGTGGGGAGAACAAGTATTTGATACACTGCCGATTTTGCAGGTTTTCCTACTTACAAAGCATGTAGAGGTCTGTAATTTTTATCATAGGTACACTTCAACTGTGAGAGACAGAATGTAAAACAAAAATCCAGAAAATCACATTGTATGATTTTTAAGTAATTAATTTGAATTTTATTGCATGACATACAGTGGGGGAAAAAGTATTTAGTCAGCCACCAATTGTGCAAGTTCTCCCACTTAAAAAGATGAGAGAGGCCTGTAAATTTCATCATAGGTACACGTCAACTATGACAGACAAATTGAGAAATTTTTTCTCCAGAAAATCACATTGTAGGATTTTTAATGAATTTATTTGCAAATTATGGTGGAAAATAAGTATTTGGTCACCTACAAACAAGCAAGATTTCTGGCTCTCACAGACCTGTAACAACTTCTTTAAGAGGCTCCTCTGTCCTCCACTCGTTACCTGTATTAATGGCCCCTGCTTGAACTTGTTATCAGAATAAAAGACACCTGTCCACAACCTCAAACAGTCACACTCCAAACTCCACTATGGCCAAGACCAAAGAGTTGTCAAAGGACACCAGAAACAAAATTGTAGACCTGCACCAGGCTGGGAAGACTGAATCTGCAATAGGTAAGCAGCTTGGTTTTAAGAAATCAACTGTGGGAGCAATTATTAGGAAATGGAAGACATACAAGACCACTGATAATCTCCCTCGATCTGGGGCTCCACGCAAGATCTCACCCCGTGGGGTCAAAATGATCACAAGAACGGTGAGTAAAAATCCCAGAACCACACGGGGGGACCTAGTGAATGACCTGCAGAGAGCTGGGACCAAAGTAACAAAGCCTACCATCAGTAACACACTACGCCGCCAGGGACTCAAATCCTGCAGTGCCAGACATGTTCCCCTGCTTAAGCCAGTACATGTCCAGGCCCGTCTGAAGTTTGCTAGAGTGCATTTGGATGATCCAGAAGAGGATTGGGAGAATGTCATATGGTCAGATGAAACCAAAATATAACTTTTTGGTAAAAACTCAACTCGTCGTGTTTGGAGGACAAAGAATGCTGAGTTGCATCCAAAGAACACCATAACTACTGTGAAGCATGGGGGTGGAAACATCATGCTTTGGGGCTGTTTTTCTGCAAAGGGACCAGGACGACTGATCCGTGTAAAGGAAAGAATGAATGGGGCCATGTATCATGTGATTTTGAGTGAAAACCTCCTTCCATCAGCAAGGGCATTGAAGATGAAACGTGGCTGGGTCTTTCAGCATGACAATGATCCCAAACACACCGCCCGGGCAACGAAGGAGTAGCTTCGTAAGAAGCATTTCAAGGTCCTGGAGTGGCCTAGCCAGTCTCCAGATCTCAACCCCATAGAAAATCTTTGGAGGGAGTTGAAAGTCTGTGTTGCCCAGCGACAGCCCCAAAACATCACTGCTCTAGAGGAGATCTGCATGGAGGAATGGGCCAAAATACCAGCAACAGTGTGTGAAAACCTTGTGAAGACTTACAGAAAACGTTTGACCTGTGTCATTGCCAACAAAGGGTATATAACAAAGTATTGAGAAAGTTTTGTTATTGACCAAATACTTATTTTCCACCATAATTTGCAAATAAATTCATAAAAAATCCTACAATGTGATTTTCTGGATTTTTTTCCCTCATTTTGTCTGTCATAGTTGACGTGTACCTATGATGAAAATTACAGGCCTCTCTCATCTTTTTAAGTGGGAGAACTTGCACAATTGGTGGCTGACTAAATACTTTTTTTCCCCACTGTATCTGGGAAAGGAAAGTTGAACCACAGTTATCTGGGAAAGGAAAGTTGAACCACAGTTATCTGGGAAAGGAAAGTTGAACCACAGTTATCTGGGAAAGGAAAGTTGAACCACAGTTATCTGGGAAAGGAAAGTTGAACCACAGTTATCTGGGAAAGGAAAGTTGAACCACAGTTATCTGGGAAAGGAAAGTTGAACCACAGTTATCTAGGAAAGGGAAGCTGAATCACAGTTATCTGGGAAAGGGAAGCTGAACCACAGTTATCTGGGAAAGGGAAGCTGAATCACAGTTATCTGGGAAAGGGAAGCTGAATCACAGTTATCTGGGAAAGGAAAGCTGAACCACAGTTATCTGAGAAAGGAAAGCTGAACCACAGTTATCTGGGAAAGGGAAGCTGAACCACAGTTATCTGGGAAAGGAAAGCTGAACCACAGTTATCTGGGAAAGGGAAGCTGAACCACAGTTATCTGGGAAAAGAAAGTTGAACCACAGTTATCTGGGAAAGGAAAGTTGAACCACAGTTATCTGGGAAAGGGAAGCTGAACCACAGTTATCTGGGAAAGGAAAGCTGAACCACAGTTATCTGGGAAAGGGAAGCTGAACCACAGTTATCTGGGAAAGGAAAGCTGAACCACAGTTATCTGGGAAAGGGAAGCTGAACCACAGTTATCTGGGAAAGGGAAGCTGAACCACAGTTATCTGGGAAAGGGAAGCTGAACCACAGTTATCTGGGAAAGGAAAGTTGAACCACAGTTATCTGGGAAAGGAAAGTTGAACCACAGTTATCTGGGAAAGGAAAGTTGAACCACAGTTATCTGGGAAAGGGAAGCTGAATCACAGTTATCTGGGAAAGGAAAGTTGAACCACAGTTATCTGGGAAAGGAAAGTTGAATCACAGTTATCTGGGAAAGGAAAGTTGAACCACAGTTATCTGGGAAAGGAAAGTTGAACCACAGTTATCTGGGAAAGGGAAGCCGAACCACAGTTATCTGGGAAAGGGAAGCTAAACCACATTGATTTCTCAACATTAAAGGACGTTAGCTGTGTGTATTATCGCCTAATGCAACATTTCTGACTTAAATTGATATTTCCCAGTAGTCCACTAAACCTTGTTGACATCACACTTTGCCTTGATTGTGGACAAAATTGCCTTTGCGTGAGGCGAGAGTTGATTATCATTCCCTCCTTTGCGTGAGGCGAGAGTTGATTATCATTCCCTCCTTGTGTCTGAGGGTGGTCATTGTCCCTCTGGGTCTTCCATGGTCCCATGTCTGTCTCCATGGTAATGGGAACAGTCCTTGGCTTCCATATATTTTTCCCCCCAAAAAATAATTTCCTTTCTAGTTGCTTCAAACGCTCAATCCCTGGAATGTGTTCAATCATAGGTTTGGCTCTTTGTGATCTGAACTCAAAATGGTCCAAATGGTCCTGGAAATTATTTTGAGAACCCAAAGAATTATTTGAGAACCCCCCCCCCCCCCCCTGCAGAACTTGTTGTTAACTCCCACCAGCTCTCACAGTCTCACGTCAGAATTAAACGTTCATCCGCGTTTCTCAAACTTGTTAAAGGTTAAGTTCAGGCATTAACTCCAAATTCTTAAGGGTAGGCATTTACTCTGAATGGTTAAGGTAAGGGTTAATTAAGGTTTTGCCTAATTTAGCTTTTAGATTATAAAAAAAATCTAAAACAACTTTCAATCCCTGGATTCAAACTTGCAGCCTTTGGAATCAGAGGCAGATGCTTACACCCATCCTCCATCCCTGTCCACAACGCCCTGGTAAAACCCAAACCTCAGCGCTCACTGTTGCCCCGAGTGGCCGGTTTCCACGTCTTCTCCTGACATCCTCAGACATTGGATTGACGTCGAATACTAACTTGTTTCACAGGTGACCTGGCTGGTTAACTCGGCCCCTGGCATCCTTCAATGATGTTCCCACCCTCCTGATGGCACACTTTGGGGGCTGCAATGGGTAATCTCATACACACACACACACACACACACACACACACACACACACACACACACACACACACACACACACACACACACACACACACACACACACACACACACACACACACACACACACACACCACACACAGACAGACAGACAGACTTGAGAAGAGCTTGTGAAGACAGTGACACAGAGGCATGTCCTATCAGAGGTATGTCCTGTCAGAGATACAGTATGTGACGTCTGTTTAGTTTGTAAGTGAAGGTCATGTGTGTTATGTTCTCTAGAGCTTCTTTCCCCACACAGCTCAGTACAACGCAGCTCAGTACAACGCAGCTCAGTACAACGCAGCTCAGCACAACGCAGCTCAGTACAACGCAGCTCAGTACAACGCAGCTCAGTACAACGCAGCTCAGCACAACGCAGCTCAGTACAACGCAGCTCAGTACAACGCAGCTCAGTACAACGCAGCTCAGTACAACGCAGCTCAGTACAACGCAGCTCAGTACAACGCAGCTCAGCACAACGCAGCTCAGTACAACGCAGCAGAGTAGGGCTACAGTACAGCCATGTGAAGGCAGCAGCATTATTGAAAGACAGGAGACAGAGAGAGAAAGAGACCATTTGGACTTGAGCTCACACGATTTGGTAATAACCAACGAGCCAACCTACTAACCAAAAAGTCTGCCTGTTTTTCTGCCTGTCTGCCTGTCTGCCTGTCTGCCTGTCTGCCTGTCTGCCTGTCTGTCTGTCTGCCTGTCTGTCTGTCTGTCTGTCTGCCTGCCTGCCTGCCTGCCTGCCTGCCTGCCTGCCTGTCTGTCTGTCTGTCTGTCTGTCTGCCTGCCTGCCTGCCTGCCTGCCTGCCTGCCTGCCTGCCTGCCTGCCTGCCTGCCTGCCTGCCTGCCTGCCTGCCTGTCTGCCTGTCTGCCTGTCTGCCTGCCTGCCTGCCTGCCTGCCTGCCTGCCTGCCTGCCTGCCTGCCTGCCTGCCTGCCTGCCTGCCTGCCTGCATCACTGGGTCAGGTTCTAGTGGTGAGTCAGTCTCCTGAACACTTCCTGTCTGCAACAGACCACATGGAAATGGAAGGAATAGAATGGAGAATTATTGGAACTATAAATAGAAAAATGTGCAGAATAGTCCGTTTTGGTCCCATTAGGAGGCATCTTTTTGCGCTTTCACTAGACGTCTCATTATAAACATAAATATAGGTTGTAGTTACAATGGTGTTGGTTCTTTATCCTGCCACTGGTCACTATTACTCCTGTTTACATGTATATATTACCGTTAGCAGGGACGGATTCATGGATTAAGAAATCATAGGCCCCGGGGCTTTGTTTTTTAAAATCAGTATATTGTTTGATCATCTGTGGCAAAATGATGCTCTCTGGTGTATTTTAAACATTTATTTTGTTTAGTTTTTTGCATCTTGGGCCCCCTATGGGCTTAGGCCCAGCTGCTGACTCACACCAAATGACCAATCACATGGATTTATTATGCAGTTTATTTATGTTTTTGGTATTCATCAGTTACCCAATCAAGGCAGGACCTCCCAGTTACCCACGAGCGAACTTGTACCTCCTCTCCCCCCCCCCCCACCCCCCCCATCTGATGATTAGCAGAGCGGCAGCCAGTAGTGGTCCGTGGGTTAAATCACAGGGGAAGCCAATCCAGAAAAAAAAGGCATATTACAACCTAGAGTACCAGTCAAAAGTTTGGACACACCTACTCATTCAAGGGTTTTTCTTAATTTTTTACTATTTTTTACATTGTAGAATAATAGTGAAGACATCAAAACTATGACATAACACATATGGAATCATGTAGTAAACAAATCAATATATATATATTTTTCAAAAAATATCTGCCTCTCATGCACTCTCACACTGACACACTTACAATAACATACTCTCACTCACTATCCTGCTGCCATAATGTTTACTATTATTATTATTATTATTTATTATTATTAAAAGTTGTAGTAATAGTAGTATTTATCCTGTTACCAGTCACTTTCTCCTAATCCCTGCCTACATGTACAGTTGAAGTCGGAAGTTTACATACACCTTAGCCAAATACAATTCCTGACATTTAATCCTAGTAAAACATTCCATGTCTTAGGTCAGTTAGGATCACCACTTTATTTTAAGAATGTGAAATGTCAGAATAATAGTAGAGAGAATGATTTATTTCAGCTTTTATTTATTTAATCACATTCCCAGTGGGTCAGAAGTTGACATACACTCAATTAGTATTTGGTAGCATTGCCTTTAAATTGTTTAACTTGGGTCAAACGTTTCAGGTAGCCTTCCACAAGCTACCCACAATAAGTTGGGATAATTTTGGCCCATTCCTCCTGACAGAGCTGGTGTAACTGAATCAGGTTTGTAGGCCTCCTTGCTCGCACACGCTTTTTCAGTTCTGCCCACAAGTTTTCTATAGGATTGAGGTCAGGGCTTTGTGATGGCCACTCCAATACCTTGACTTTGTTGTCCTTAAGCCATTTTGCCACAACTATGGAAGTATGCCTGGGGTCATTGTTCATTTGGAAGACCCATTTGTGACCAAGCTTTGACTTCCTGACTGATGTCTTGAGATGTTGCTTCAATATATCCACATAATTTTCCTTCCTCATGATGCCACCTATTTTGTGAAGTGCACCAGTCCCTCCTGCAGCAATGCACCCCCACAGCATGATGCTGCCACCCCCGTGCTTCACGGTTGGGATGGTGTTCTTCGGCTTGCAAGTGGCCCCCTTTTTCCTCCAAACATAACAATGGTCAAACAGTTCTATTTTTGTTTCATCAGACCAGAGGATATTTCTCCAAAAAGTACGATCTTTGTCCCCATGTGCAGTTGCAAACCGTAGTCTGGCTTTTTGATGGCGGTTTTGGAGCAGTGGCTTCTTCCTTGCTGAGCGGCCTTTCAGGTTATGTCGATATAGGACTTGTTTTACTGTGGATATAGATACTTCTGTACCTGTTTCCTCCAGCATCTTCACAAGGTCCTTTGCTGTTGTTCTGGGATTGATTTGCACTTTTCGCACCAAGGTACGTTCATCTCTAGGAGAAAGAACGCGTCTCCTTCCTGAGCGGTATGATGGCTGCGTGGTGTTTATACTTGCGTACTATTATTTGTACAGATGAACGTGGTACCTTCAGGCGTTTGGAAATTGCTCCCAAGAATAAACCAGAATTGTGGAGGTCTACACATTTTTTTCTGAGGTCTTGGTTGATTTCTTTTGATTTTCCCATGATGTCAAGCAAAGAGGCACTGAGTTTGAAGGTAGGCCTTGAAATACATCCACAGGTACACCTCCAATTGACTCAAATGATGTCAATTAGCCTATCAGAATCTTCTAAAGCCATGACATAATTTTCTGGAATTTTCCAAGCTGTTTAAAGGCACAGTCAACTTAGTGTATGTAAACTTCTGACCCACTGGAATTGTGATACAGTGAATTATAGATGAAATATTCTGTCTGTAAACAATTGTTGGAAAAATGACTTGTGTCATGCACAAAAGTAGATGTCCTAACTGACTTGCCAAAACTAAAGTTTGTTAACAAGAAATTTGTGGAATGGTTGAAAAATGAGTTTTAATGACTCCAACCTAAGTGTATGTAAACTTCCGACTTCAACTGTACATACTGTTTCCACCTCAATTATCCAATATTCCTGCATGTTACAGGAGGGGTCGCAGTTCTGGAGCGACCCACTAGGTGTCATCCTCCGACAACCTTAGGCACCTCCTCACTCACAGTCTGGACTAATCATCATCCTATTGGTGTCGCCTGTGTCTACCTGTTCACCTGTATATTTATGCCCTCACTTCCCTGTGTTCCCTTGCTCAGTTTTCTCTGCTAGTTTCTTGATGTCAAGCAGTACGAATCAGAGTCTGATCACGAGACGGAAATACAGGTACTTGAGAAGTGTTCTCCCTGTTTCATTGTTGTTTTCAGTCATAGTTAGTATTTCGTATTTCTGCTGTCAGCCTGTTTATGGAGACCAATATGCTCCTCCTTTATTTTTTGTGTCTGTTATTTTGTATCCTGGCTTTGGGACCACCAGTAAAGATCCTTGTTTCACCATCTCTGCCTACTGCCTACTGTCTATCCTGCACTGCACCTGGGTCACGCCTCACACCAACCCTTACAGAAAACTGAGCCAATATAGACCGAAGTGGAGGCAACACAGTATCATAGCGCAACGCAGGGAGCCATGCTGAACCAGCACGACCGCAGCCTGCAGCAGATCACAGAGAATCTTTGCCAGCTGACGATCGCCGTACAGAGCCGAGTGGACACCCGACCAGCCCCGGCAGCTGGTGGAGCGGAAGCCGCGGCAGCGGCGTCTCCATTCTCGCCTGCGACATCGCGGGAACCCTGCCCACCACCTCCGGAGAGGTACGACGGACGTCCAGAGGGCTGCAGGGAATTCCTCATCCAGTTTTCCCTGGTATTCAGCCTACAACCCTCCTCCTTCCCGACGGAGCAGGGCCGGGTGGCCTACATTATCACTCTGTTGACAGGTCGGGCCCTTTCCTGGGCTACCGCGGAGTGGGAGAGCCAAACTCCGGCGTGCTCCGACTCCTACCAATTCAACCGGGAGCTAAGCAAGGTGTTCGAGACCTCTCGGGTGGTGTCAGGGCACGAGGTTGGGAGGCGGCTCACGGCCTGTTGGCAGGGTGACCGTTCGGTGGCGGACTACTCCGTGGAGTTCCGGACCCGGGCTCGAGAGGCAGGATGGGAGGAGGTTGCCTTTACGCGCAGGAGCTATCGGAGGGGATGAAGGACGAACTCTCCTTCAGGGAGCTGCCTGAGCAACTGGACGGCCTCGTCGACCTCTCGGTGCGGGTAGACAATCGGCGTCGTGAGAGAGAAGCATGATGCAAGGCGTGCCTCTGCGTCCCCCTATCAGCCTGGAGGCTTTCCGACCGATTCAGGGAGTAGGCTATGCAGATGGGTGCGGCGCGCTTGTCCAGGATGGAGAGGCGTCTGCGCCAGGGACATTGCCTGTACTGCGGCCAGGCAGGTCACCATTGCGAGTCATTCCCGGAGAAGCCAGGAAACGGGAGGGCCTCGCTAGTATCGGTAGGGGTGATAGCGAGCCGGAACCGAAACCCCAACTCCAGAGACACCTGGACTTTTCTCCCCATCAGGGTTCAGTGGGCACATGCTGTGCGTCGGGCGCATGCACTGGTGGATTCTGGGGCCGCTGGAAACCTGATGGACGCAGGGCTGGCCCAAGGGTGGAGCGTTCCATTACTCTTCCTCTCCGAGCCGGTTCCGGTCATGGGCCTGGACGGCCGGCCGTTGGGGTCGGGCTTTATCACCCGGTGCACTGTCCCCGTGCGTGTCCGGGTGGCAGGGGGGGCTTTGGGAGGATATCCAGTTTTTCATTGTGGATTATCCAGAGTGTCCCCTCAATCCACGGGCACCCCTGGCTGGTCGCCCACAAATCCTGCATAGACTGGTCCACGGGGCGGCTCATCCTGGAGGGCGGCTCCGCCCCCATCCTGTTCCAGTCTCCACCGACTACTCATCAGCCCAAACCACTGTCCCAGACCACCTAGCAGTTCTCACCTCTTCGGTGGCGGTTGCCACGGGGACGACGGCGGCTACAGACTCCGTTACCGGCCCAGACCTGGCAGGCGTTCCCCGGGAGCATTGGGATCTGGGGGAGGTGTTTAGTAAGAGGCGTGCCAAGGGCCTACCTCCTCACAGGCCATTCGACTGCGCTATCGATCCCCTGCCGGGCGCGCCATGCCCACACGAGGGCGATTGTTTTCCTTGTCCCGGCCGGAGACGCTGGCCATGAGGGAGTATATCGACGAGGCACTCGTCGAGGGTCACATCCGTCCCTCTACCTCACCCGCGGGCGCGGGCTTCTTCTTCGTGGGGAAAAACAACGGTGGGCAGCGGCCGTGCGTTGATTACCGGACGCTCAACAGCATCACGGTTAAGAACCGCTACCCACTCCCCCTAATGACGATGGCATTCGAGTCGTTGCAGGGAGCCCGGGTCTTCACCAAGCTGGACTTACATAATGCCTACAACCTTTGGTGAGGATTCGGGAGGGGGACAAGTAGAAGACGGCGTTTAACACACCCAGTGGGCATTACGAGTACCAAGTCATGCCATTTGGTCTAGCCAACGCGCCTGCGGTGTTCCAGGCGTTGGTCAATGACGTGCTCCGGGACCTCCTCGACTGCAGTGTCTTCGTGTATTTGGATGACATCCTAATATTTTTGAAGGACATCCTGTATCCTGGCTTTGGGACCACCAGTAAAGATCCTTGTTTCACCATCTTTGCCTACTGCCTACTGTATATCCTGCACCGCACCTGGGTCACACCTCACACCAACACTTACACCTGCACATTGTAAATGTGGTACTGACCCTGACCCTGTACATAGCTTCCTCTCTTATTTCTTAGCTCTCCTGTCTATTAGTTATACTATTTTGATATTGATAGCGGGCGCCATCCATAAACCCTTGTTGTCACAGTGGAGGCCAGAGGACCTATGTACAGGAGAGACTTCTGATCTGTTTTCAAAAATGGAGATTCTGATTAGGAATTATGAGGTATATTGTGTTGAAGACTAAATAGTGTGGCCTTGGTGGGGCTATAGGAAGGAAGCAAGTCAGGAATTGTTTTTAATGTGTATTTTATCAATTCCATAGAGGTACAAAAAAAATACCTCTGCAGCCTTACTAGATGTTGAATATACCACAGGAATTGTGGTATTTGACTAAAGATTTGATTGAAACGTATATTATCTAATGTTTTCACTAGTTTTGTTGGGCTGGGAAATTCTGCGAGGGGTAGCATAACATCATAATCACCAGAACCTTGTAACGGTTGTGGGAGGCTAGAGTCACATCTCTCTCTCTCGATCTCTCTCTCTCTCTGTATCTCTCTCTGTATCTCTCTCCCTCTCTGTTATCTCTCTCTCTCTCTCCTCTCTCCTCTGTATCTCTCTCTCTCTCTCTCTCTCTCTCACTCTCTCTCCTCTTGTCTCTCTCTCTCTTCTCTCTCGATCTCTGCTCTCTCTCTCTCTCTTTCTGTATCTCTCTCTCTCTCTCTGTATCTCTCTCTCTCTCTGTATCTCTCTCTCTCTCTGTATCTCTCTCTCTCTCTCTCTCTCTCTCTCTCTCCCTCTCTCTCTCTCTCTCTCTCTCTCTCTCTGTCTCTCTCTCTCTCTCTCTCTCTCTCTCTCGTCTCTCTCTCTGTCTGTGGGGGCCTAAATAACCCATGTTCCTATTTTAAACACAACCG
>NW_028159927.1:0-36000 GCF_964263955.1 Coregonus lavaretus | reverse complement strand
TCCATCTGGGGACAGGCACTAATGTCATTTAAGGTGTGATGGTGTATGTGATGTTGTATATTCAGTGTGTCAATGATTGATTGTATCTGTCCCTATGGAAATGAATGAGAGTATATATGATGTATCTATTTAATATTCGTCTTATTTTTCTATGGCCTCCCGAGAGGCGCAGTGATCATAGGCACTGCATCGCAGTGGTAGAGGCGTCACTACAGACCCGGGTTCGATCCCAGGCTATATCACAACCGGCCGGGATTGGGAGTCCCATAGAGCGGTGCACAATTGGCCCAGCATCGTCCGGGTTAGGGGAGGGTTTGGCCTGGGTAGGCCATCATTGTAAATAAGAATTTGTTCTTAACTGACTTGCCTAGTTAAATAAAGGTTTATTAAAGGTTCAACAGAGCAAGGGGAAGGGGGGTAGCTAGAGGTCTGTTACCCAAGTCAACTGAGTCAAGCTCAACAAGCCTGATGCTATATGTCAGGAAGAGAGAGAGAGAGAGAGTGAGGAGGGGAGGGTAGTGGAGAGAGAGAAGAGGGGACAGAGGACGGGAGGGGAGATAGAGAGGGAGATGTCAAAGGGCTGCGAGAGATGAGCAGAGAGAGATGGGGTTGGAGGAGAGAGGATGGGTGGGGGGCGGAGGAGAGGGGAGTGGACAGAGGAGGGGAGGGGAGGGGAGGGGAGGGGAGGGGAGGGGAGGGGAGGGGAGATAGAGACCCCATTTAGCCATACACTAGGTTTAGTTGTGTTTCTACACACCCCATTTTGCCATACCCTAGGTTTAGCTGTATTTCTACACCCCCAAACTACTTCCTGCGGCTATTGGACAGAGGAGGAGGGGAGGGGAGATGGATAGTGAGAGAGAAGAGGAGGAGAGAGAGGGAGATGTCAAAAGAGATAGGGCTGACAGACTAACACGCAGTCAACTGAATATCTTTTCATTACTGACTTCTCACCAGTTATGTCATCACAACCAGTAACCTTTTCCACTCTTCCACTCTGGTACGGCTCAGCTTGACGGCTCAGCTTGACCTCTGACCTATGAAATGAATGATTTCAAAAACAGACAAAAGCAAAGGTATTGAATTATATATAAACTAATCTGCAAAAATGAGGTTCACCTTTCCACTGAAGGGGAATGTGTGTACACATGGGTGTTATTGCATCATACCAACGATAAGCCTATCTACCCCATCACATCACGTGTGTTGTTGCACGACACCAACTATAAGCCTATCTTCTCCATCACATCACGTGTGTTGTTGCACCATACCAACTATAAGCCTATCTTCTCCATCACATCATGAAAGGTCACGTTGATGTTCATTTCTCCTCTCTTTTGCCCCTCCCCCTCTCTCTCTCTCTCACTCTTTCTCTCAGTTCAATTCAAAGGGGTTTCATTGACATGGGAAACATATGTTAACGTTGACAAAGCAAGTGAAATAAACAATCACAAACAGTAAATTTTAAACACACAAAAGTTTCAAAAGAAAAAGACATTTGAAATGTTAATAATTTAACTATATAAAAATAAAAAATAAAAAAAACGAGTGTATCAGTCCTGACCTGTATAGGCCGTCGGTCAATACACTGTAAATGAAATATAAACTAGCTGGCTCCACTAGGCCCTCTCAGCCAGCTGGCTCCACTAGGCCCTCTCAGCCAGCTGGCTCCACTAGGGTCCTCTCAGCCAGGTGGCTCCACTAGGGTCCTCTCAGCAAGCCGGCTCCACTAGGGCCCTCTCAGCCAGCTGGTGTGTGTAGGAGAGTGTGAGCTGTCTGTGTAAAAAGTAGAAGTACAAATGGCAAAGGAAATGAAATAAACTGATAAATCTAGGCCTAGGTTCTATTTACTGTGGTGTTTCTTCTCCACTGGTTACCCTATTCATATCACAACAGGTCACACATTTTGCTGCCATGATTGCACGCTGCTGTATTTCACCTAACAGATATGGGAGCTTATCAATATTATATTTGTTTTCAAAGTATTTGGGGGTCCTTGTAATCTGAGGGAAATATGTCTCTCTCATATCATCGTTTATTTGGCAGGAGGTTAGGAGGGGCAGCTCAGTTTCCACCTCATTTTGTGGGCAGTGTGGCA
Source organism: Coregonus lavaretus (assembly GCF_964263955.1). Lineage (NCBI taxonomy): Eukaryota > Metazoa > Chordata > Actinopteri > Salmoniformes > Salmonidae > Coregonus > Coregonus lavaretus. The sequence continues at coordinate 33,902 of NW_028159927.1, read as the reverse complement.
CATAGCCTGTCTTCTCTCTACCTATAGTGATTTTCGTGATGTGGAAGGCAGACATACAGGCGGATGAAGTAGATTGAGATGCAGCCCATGCAAAAAAACAAATCTCTATCTTAAACAGATGGATTTTGATGGGGATTTATTGTATTATTTTAATTAGTGCATCAATCGACTCTTAAGGACATCAATGGACATGTACTTACTGTTATCTGAAATGAAATAAACATCATTTTTGTTAAATGACAATTCATTTGCAGATTCTGTAAAACAAAAAAATATATTTTTCCCTTAAATAATGTGCAGCTTTTTTCCAAAGTAAGTACTAAAAAGCAGTTTTACCATAATTTGGTTGTAGTATCATTTATTTTTAAGTAAATACAAAAGGTGTCATATTTAGGTGGTAAAAATGACTGCCATTTAGAGGAGCGGTACACCAACATTGGAAATCTATTTAATTTTATTGACAAAAATACATTCATACATTGATCCTGAGAAACAATGACCAAAAATATGGCTGGAGCTTCACTAGGGCCCTCTCAGCCAGGTGGCTCCACTAGGGCCTGCTCAGCCAACTGGCTCCACTAGGGCCCTCTCAGCCAGCCGTCTCCACTAGGGCCAGCCGGCTCCACTAGGGCCCTCTCAGCCAGCTGGCCCCACTAGGGCCCTCTCAGCCAACTGGCTCCACTAGGGCCCTCTCAGCCAGCTGGCCCCACTAGGGCCCTCTCAGCCAACTGGCTCCAATAGGGCCCTCTGAGCCAGCTGACCCCACTAGGGCACTCTCAGCCAATTGGCTCCACTAGGGCCCTCTCAGCCAACTGGCCCCACTAGTGCCCTCTCAGCCAACTGGCTCCACTAGGGCCCTTTCAGCCAGCTGTTACCACTAGGGGTGGCAGGTAGCTTAGTGGTTAGGAGCGTTGTGCCAGTAACCGAAAGGTCGCTGGTTCTAATCCCCAAGCCGACTAGGTGAAAAATCTGTCGATGTGCCCTTGAGCAAGGCACTTAACCATAATTGCTCCTTTAAGTCGCTCTGGATAAGAGCGTCTACTAAATGACCTATTTACTAGGGCCCTCTCAGCCAGGTGGCTCCACTAGGGCCCTTTCAGCCAACTGGCTCCACTAGGGCCTGCTCAGCCAGCCGGCTCCGTTAGGGCCCTCTCAGCCAGCTGTCTCCACTAGGGCCAGCCGGCTCCACTAGGGCCCGCTCAGCCAGCCGGCTCCACTAGGGCCCTGTCAGCCAGCTGGCTCCACTAGGGTCCTCTCAGCAAGCCGGCTCCACTAGGGCCCTCTCAGCCAGCTGGTGTGTGTAGGAGAGTGTGAGCTTGTGTGTAAAAAGTAGAAGTACAAATGGCAAAGGAAATGAAATAAACTGATAAATCTAGGCCTAGGTTTTATTTACTGTGGTGTTTGTTCTCCACTGGTTACCCTATTCTTATCACAGGTCACACATTTTGCTGCCATGATTGCACGCTGCAGTATTTCACCTAACAGATATGGGAGCTTATCAATATTATATTTGTTTTCAAAGTATTTGGGGGTCCTTGTAATCTGAGGGAAATATGTCTCTCTCATATCATCGTTTATTTGGCAGGAGGTTAGGAGGGGCAGCTCAGTTTCCACCTCATTTTGTGGGCAGTGTGGCACATAGCCTGTCTTCTCTCTACCTATAGTGATTTTTGGGATGCGGAAGGCAGACATAGAGGCGGATGAAGTAGATTGAGATGCAGCCCACGCAAAAAAACTAATCTCTATCTTAAACAGATGGATTTTGATGGGGATTTATTGTATTATTTTAATTAGTGCATCAATCGACTCTTAAGGACATCAATGGACATGTACTTACTGTTATCTGAAATGAAATAAACATCATTTTTGTTAAATGACAATTCATTTGCAGATTCTGTAAAACAAAACAATATATTTTTCCCTTAAATAATGTGCAGCTTTTTTCCAAAGTAAGTACTAAAAAGCCGATTTACCATAATTTGATTGTAGTATCATTTATTTTTAAGTAAATACAAATGTTGTCATATTTAGGTGGTAAAAATGACTGCCATTTAAAGGAGCGGTACACCAACATTGGAAATATATTTAATTTTATTGACAAAAATACATTCATACATTGATCCTGAGAAACAATGACCAAAAAATATGGCTGGAGCTTCACTAGGGCCCTCTCAGCATGCCGGCTCCACTAGGGCCCTCAGCCAACTGGCTCCACTAAGCCCTCTCAGCCAGCCGGCTCCACTAGGGCCCTCTCAGCCAACTGGCTCCACTAGGGCCCTCTCAGCCAGCTGTCTCCACTAGGGCCTTCTCAGCTATGTGGCTCCACTAGGGCCCTCTCAGCCAGGTGGCTCCACTAGGGTCCACTCAGCCAGCTGGCTCCACTAGCGCCCTCTCAGCCAACTGGCTCCACTAGGGCCCTCTCAGCCAGCTGGCCCCACTAGGGCCCTCTCAGCCAACTGGCTCCACTAGGGCCCTCTCAGCCAGCTGTCCCCACTAGGGCCCTCTCAGCCAACTGGCTCCACTAGGGCCCTCTCAGCCAGCTGGCCCCACTAGGGCCCTCTCAGCCAACTGGCTCCACTAGGGCCCTCTCAGCCAGCTGACCCCACTAGGGCACTCTCAGCCAATTGGCTCAACTAGGGCCCTCTCAGCCAACTGGCCCCACTAGTGCCCTCTCAGCCAACTGGCTCCACTAGGGCCCTTTCAGCCAGCTGTTACCACTAGGGGTGGCAGGTAGCTTAGTGGTTAAGAGCGTTGTGCCAGTAACCGAAAGGTCGCTGGTTCTAATCCCCAAGCCGACTAGGTGAAAAATCTGTCGATGTGCCCTTGAGCAAGGCACTTAACCCTAATTGCTCCTGTAAGTCACTCTGGATAAGAGCGTCTACTAAATAACCTATTTACTAGGGCCCTCTCAGCTAGGTGGCTCCACTAGGGCCCTCTCAGTCAGCCGGCTCCACTAGGGTCCTCTCAGCCAGGTGGCTCCACTAGGGTCCTCTCAGCCAGCCGTCTCCACTAGGGCCCTTTCAGCCAACTGGCTCCACTAGGGCCTGCTCAGCCAGCCGGCTCCACTAGGGCCCTCTCAGCCAGCCGTCTCCACTAGGGCCAACTGGCTCCACTAGGGCCCGCTCAGCCAGCCGGCTCCACTAGGGCCCTGTCAGCCAGCTGGCTCCACTAGGGTCCTCTCAGCAAGCCGGCTCCACTAGGGCCCTCTCAGCCAACTGGCTCCACTAGGGCCCTCTCAGCCAGCTGGCCCCACTAGGGCCCTCTCAGCCAACTGGCTCCACTAGGGCCCTCTCAGCCAGCTGAACCCACTAGGGCACTCTCAGCCAATTGGCTCAACTAGGGCCCTCTCAGCCAACTGGCCCCACTAGTGCCCTCTCAGCCAACTGGCTCCACTAGGGCCCTTTCAGCCAGCTGTTACCACTAGGGGTGGCAGGTAGCTTAGTGGTTAAGAGCGTTGTGCCAGTAACCGAAAGGTCGCTGGTTCTAATCCCCAAGCCGACTAGGTGAAAAATCTGTCGATGTGCCCTTGAGCAAGGCACTTAACCCTAATTGCTCCTGTAAGTCACTCTGGATAAGAGCGTCTACTAAATAACCTATTTACTAGGGCCCTCTCAGCCAGGTGGCTCAACTAGGGCCCTCTCAGCCAGCCGTCTCCACTAGGGCCCTTTCAGCCAACTGGCTCCACTAGGGCCTGCTCAGCCAGCCGGCTCCACTAGGGCCCTCTCAGCCAGCCGTCTCCACTAGGGCCAACTGGCTCCACTAGGGCCCGCTCAGCCAGCCGGCTCCACTAGGGCCCTGTCAGCCAGCTGGCTCCACTAGGGTCCTCTCAGCAAGCCGGCTCCACTAGGGCCCTCTCAGCCAGCTGGTGTGTGTAGGAGAGTGTGAGCTTGTGTGTAAAAAGTAGAAGTACAAATGGCAAGGGAAATGAAATAAACTGATAAATCTAGGTCTAGGTTATATTTACTGTGGTGTTTGTTCTCCACTGGTTACCCTATTCTTATCACAGGTCACACATTTTGCTGCCATGATTGCACACTGCAGTATTTCACCTAACAGATATGGGAGCTTATCAATATTATATTTGTTTTCAAAGTATTTGGGGGTCCTTGTAATCTGAGGGAAATATGTCTCTCTCATATCATCGTTTATTTGGCAGGAGGTTAGGAAGTGCAGCTCAGTTTCCACCTCATTTTGTGGGCAGTGTGGCACATAGCCTGTCTTCTCTCTACCTATAGTGATTTTTGGGATGCGGAAGGCAGACATACAGGCGGATGAAGTAGATTGAGATGCAGCCCATGCAAAAAAACAAATCTCTATCTTAAACAGATGGATTTTGATGGGGATTTATTGTATTATTTTAATTAGTGCATCAATCGACTCTTAAGGACATCAATGGACATGTACTTACTGTTATCTGAAATGAAATAATCATCATTTTTGTTAAATGACAATTCATTTGCAGATTCTGTAAAACAAAACAATATATTTTTCCCTTAAATAATGTGCAGCTTTTTTCCAAAGTAAGTACTAAAAAGCCGATTTACCATAATTTGATTGTAGTATCATTTATTTTTAAGTAAATACAAAAGGTGTCATATTTATGTGGTAAAAATGACTGCCATTTAAAGGAGCGGTACACCAACATTGGAAATCTATTTAATTTTATTGACAAAAATACATTCATACATTGATCCTGAGAAACAATGACCAAAAATATGGCTGGAGCTTCACTAGGGCCCTCTCAGCATGCCGGCTCCACTAGGGCCCTCAGCCAACTGGCTCCACTAAGCCCTCTCAGCCAGCCGGCTCCACTAGGGCCCTCTCAGCCAACTGGCTCCACTAGGGCCCTCTCAGCCAGCTGTCTCCACTAGGGCCCTCTCAGCTATGTGGCTCCACTAGGGCCCTCTCAGCCAGGTGGCTCCACTAGGGTCCACTCAGCCAGCTGGCTCCACTAGCGCCCTCTCAGCCAACTGGCTCCACTAGGGCCCTCTCAGCCAGCTGGCCCCACTAGGGCCCTCTCAGCCAACTGGCTCCACTAGGGCCCTCTCAGCAAGCCGGCTACACTAGGGCCCTCTCAGCCAACTGGCTCCACTAGGGCCCTCTCAGCCAGCTGGCCCCACTAGGGCCCTCTCAGCCAACTGGCTCCACTAGGGCCCTTTCAGCCAGCTGGCCCCACTAGTGCCCTCTCAGCCAACTGGCTCCACTAGGGCCCTTTCAGCCAGCTGTTACCACTAGGGGTGGCAGGTAGCTTAGTGGTTAAGAGCGTTGTGCCAGTAACCGAAAGGTCGCTGGTTCTAATCCCCGAGCCGACTAGGTGAAAAATCTGTCGATGTGCCCTTGAGCAAGGCACTTAACCCTAATTGCTCCTGTAAGTCGCTCTGGATAAGAGCATCTGCTAAATGACCTATTTACTAGGGCCCTCTCAGCCAGGTGGCTCCACTAGGGCCCTCTCAGCCAGGTGGCTCCACTAGGGCCCTTTCAGCCAACTGGCTCCACTAGGGCCTGCTCAGCCATCCGGCTCCACTAGGGCCAACTGGCTCCACTAGGGCCCGCTCAGCCAGCCGGCTCCACTAGGGCCCTCTCAGCCAGCTGGCTCCACTAGGGCCCTCTCAGCCCGCCGTCTCCACTAGGGCCCTCTCAGCCAGCCGTCTCCACTAGGGCCCTCTCAGCCAACTGGCTCCACTAGGGCCCTCTCAGCCAGGTGGCTCCACTAGGGCCCTCTCAGCCAGCCGTCTCCACTAGGGCCCTCTCAGCCAGCCGTCTCCACTAGGGCCCTCTCAGCCAACTGGCTCCACTAGGGCCCGCTCAGCCAGCCGGCTCCACTAGGGCCCTGTCAGCCAGCTGGCTCCACTAGGGTCCTCTCAGCAAGCCGGCTCCACTAGGGCCCTCTCAGCCAGCTGGTGTGTGTAGGAGAGTGTGAGCTGTCTGTGCAAAAAGTAGAAGTACAAATGGCAAAAAGTAATTCATACATTGATCCTAAGATACAATGACCAAAAATATGTCTTATCTGTCTTTATTTACTTACCCCACAGCCAGCATTAGCATCGCTTCAAAAATCATGCCCAAATCCTCAAAGTCACTTCAAACCAAATGTTATAGCAACCCACATACCACAACAAGTTGCACATATAGAATATTGGAGGATATTATAGGAATGATGGTATTTATATAACATTTCCCGTGGAATAACCAACTATTCTTCAAAGAATACCCACCAATACAGCGCTATGTGTATGTTTAGAGGGTAGCTGGTTTCTGCATTACAGTTTCAACAAGTATTCATCCCACTGACAGACTTATGAGCTGTTGTGACTGCAACTAAGCATATATGCAAGGTCATTTTGATTGTGTACACGGTCATACCTAGTTATAACCAGTTATAACCAGGCGAGAACGTAAGGTTCTTCATTTCTGCAGGTGATCTGTTTATCTGGTCTAAATCACTGATACAGGTCCCCCTGGATTCAAATAAATACTTTTTTAGATTTGCCTTAGAATAACTACCTTTCGGAGAATACACACCAATACAGCTGTCTGTATCTGAGTTCTATATTGCAGTTCTATCAACTATTTATACCGTTGGCAGACTTTTTAATGAAGGTCCTATCAAATTACTATAGGAGGAATCAGATGCTTTTCATTGGAGTCAGAATGATCCCAAAGGACTTGATTTTGTAAAAAAAATTATGATGATATCAGTTGACAAAAAATTGGAAGAATTGAATAAACCACCTTTGATAGAAAAAATATGGCTCTAGATGCAATTTGTTAACTTCAGTAGTGGTGTGTGGGTAAATTTACTGGGGGGGAAAGCCATAATACAACCAGATCAGTTGTGATCATTTCATTGTCTGGTCTATAAACCGTTAGTCGGGGTATCAGCTTACTGTTGACTTAGAATAATAGAATACACAAGGTGCCATTTAGACATTTGTGCTTCAGCAGTCACTCAATTAGCCCATGTCAGCAACATTTTATTAGATTGGTAAATTAGTCTTGTAGTAAGAATGGTCGAATTACCGACCAGGTTGGGGCCGATTGATTATCAGTTATCATATTAAAAAAGGCAAACATTTACCTCCACCCTTTGGCAAAATGTGTAGAATTGCAGAAAACTTGCTTCAGAACGGCAACATTTTCTCTATGCCCCATGGCAAAATGTTTAGAATTGAAGGAAATTAACTTTAAAACATACATTATTTTCTGAAAAAGAGTGGCACTGTCCCAACAATGATACTCTCTGCTGGTGCCAATAAGATAAGCCTTACTGTTGTTCACTCAATTAATTTGAGAATTTTGATAACTATATAAAAGAAAGATTAAAGTATTTTCACTGCCTTCTCTTTACAGCAATAGACATTTGCTTTCCAAATCATGTATTCCCGCGATTGTATTTGGAAATATTGCGATATGCCTGGCTGGGCCTCTGCTTTTCCCTGACAGTCTCAACTCAACAATTATCTGTCGATATTGCGCACGCTGCCTTTCCTTCTGACAGTAGGCAATGAGATTTAAAACAATCCACAAAATATATATATTTTAAAGAAGCTAATCAATGATCTTCTGTGGCCAAATCATGCTTTAGTACCCTATTTTGAATCCTTTATTTATTTCTGTATAGACAGGAGTAGGCTAATCAGGCTACATATTTGTATTTTATTTCTTTCTGGGTAAGTGCCAGGACCATTCACAGTTTAGCTCAACGCTGATTGGCTTTTATTATTATTTTTTATTATCAAGGGAGGCCAAATGTTCGCTGGCTTCCCTTGCATTCAATGCTACAGGGCGGCAGCAGTGTCATATTATTTTGAACTAGACAGCATCAGATAGATCAGTAGTTCCCAAACTCTGGGGCGGCCTCCTAGGGGCGGTGCGAGGGGTCGGATGGGGGGTCGTGTGGGCGCAGGGGTCATTATGCAATTTGTTATTTGATTTGATTTATTTCAGGACCATTCACAATTTAGCTCAACGCTGATTGGTATTTTAATTAATTTTTTATGATCAAGGGAGGCCAAATGTTAGCATTCAATGCTACAGGGCGGCAGCAAAGTCATACTCTTTTTAACCAGACAGCATCAGATAGAATGGCCTACACATACAGAGACAGAGGGGCACCGTTTCACTCGCTCAGATGCTTTCTCCGGTGAGGCACATTCAGCCTCTTGCTAATTGAAGGAAAATTATAAAACACAGAGATAAAAGATACATTATTTTATATGTTTTGTTCTTGGTCATTTTTTGGGGGAAGCCTGGCTTCCTTTGGCATCCATGAATACACGCCACTGCGGAGGTTAGGAGAACTAACTTAGCAGGTTAAGATCATTAACGTGGGAGGTTAGGATAACTAATGTAGCAGGTTAGAATAACTAACGTGGGAGATTAGGATAACTAATGTAGCAGGTTAGAATAATTAACGTGGGAGGTTAGGATAACTAATGTTGCAGGTTAGGAGAAGTAACGGAGAAGGTTAAGAGAACTAACCTAGCAGGTTAGGAGAATTAGTTTAGCAGGTTAGGATAATTAACGTGGCAGGTTAGGATAATTAACTTAGCAGGTTAGGAGAATTAACGTGGCAGGATAGGATCATTAACGTGGCAGGATAGGATAATTAACGTGGCAGGTTAGGAGAATTAACGTGGCAGGATAGGATCATTAACGTGGCAGGTTAGGAGAACTAACGTAGCAGGTTAGGAGAATTAACGTAAAGTGCGTGTGGTCAGTTTTTGCCATATCAATCAGGAAAGAAATAGGAGTGCTGCTGATCTAACTGTAAGTCGCTCTGGATAAGAGCATCTGCTAAATGACTCAAATGGAAATGTAAAATCTAGGATCAGTTCCCCACTGTCCATGTAATGTTATTCATTATGATCTAAAAGGCAAAAGGGGTCTTAGATCAACACTCCTACTCTGAAACTCTTCATGAATACAGGCCTAGCTAGATATGAATGGACCCATAACCTTGATAAAGGATTGTTTTCCACCGTAGGCCTGGTTCAGCAGTGTTAGTTCTGTAGTGCAACCCTGGCCCAGACTGGGTAAACATCGCCATCTCCTGGCCATGTAACTGTACGACAGGAAGACAAATGTACCGTATTCACTAGCAGTGTTTCCCAACCAGGGGTACTAGGACCCCTGCGGGTACTTGGACTATCCACAGGGGGTCCTTGAGAAGACTCATGAAACCAGAGGGTTACTGGTAAAATGCACATGAGAGGGTCCTCTGGGTACCCGAAAACGAAAAAGCCCATAAAGACTTCATAATTCATAAAGGTCATGTTACCTGACTGATATTATCTCACAGAACAAAACATAAAGGCTTCATAATTCATAAAGGTCATGTTACCTGACTGATATTAACTCATACAACAAAACGTATAAGATCTACTAAGTCTGTGTTCATCTCAGACCTTATTTTCAGCGTTTATCCCAAAACACTAGTCTTTCCCCATTCATTTAGGCTTCAAGCTGGCGAGCTCTATACAGTGCACACTGCTTTATGGTACCCTTTCCCAGTCATGGGGAGAATCTCAATTACACACTCCTCGCCTCCTTCTCAAAACCAATTGGATGAGAAAGCCAGAGGTCCCGCCCCTCTGACCTTCTCCTCCAATGGGTTTTGAGGAGGTGAAGAGAGAGAACGGGAGGAGTAAACAATTGAGATTCTCCCAGAGGGTAACTGCATACATGGAGTGTGTCTGAAAGTGGGTGTTGCTAAAGAAGTGGGAGGATCAACAGAAGAGGGTGTATGGAAACTTAACAGCTAATTGGGCAGATTGGTTGCCACTCAAGACCATTTTTTGTGTGGCTGCTTGCTCCTTCCTTGTAGCAATTTAGCTAAACCTAACCCTAACTCTTTTCCTAACCTCATTATCCTGATCTGCTAGGTTACTCCTACAACCTGTCACGTTAATTATCCTAACCTGACCTGTTAATTATCCTAACCTGACACATTCATTATCCTAACCTGCCTAACCCGCTTAGCTAAAATGCAACACGGAAGCAGCAAGCAGCCACGCAAAACGGTTTTGAGTGGCAACCAATCAGCGCAATTAGCTGTTATATTTCCATACACCCACTTATGTTGATCCTCACACTTATTTAGTAACACCCACCTTCAGACACCCACACTTGTTTTTCCCTCTCCACTAATGAGGAGATTCTCAATTGCATAATCCTTGCGTCCTCACTCCTCTCTCCTCGACTCCTTCTCAAAACCCATTAGATGAGAAAGCCGGAGGGTTTCCCCTTTGACCTTCTCCTCCAATGGGATTAGAGAAGGAGGTGAGGAGAGAGTAGAGAGGATCCCTGGAGTCCCCACCTCATTTTCTAACGCTGTTGAAAACACTGACGCCAAACGCGGAAGGAATGGATCCAACTTCCTCCGCGCTCGCGCATTATTATAATTAATATGCGTTAGAATGTTTCTGTTAGATGATACATCTTGACAAAATAGAGAATATTACTGTCCTGCTAATGTTCCTGGACCTTCTAGGTTAAACTGCCGAGTAAAAACCCATAACTGATCCAAATCAGACAGGCTAGATGCAGTTATTTTGAAATTAATATGTATTCAAAACGCCTGGCTTTTGAACGGTTATTCAAATGACCTGGGCTATTCACTGCAGTTTACAGCCTACACTAGAGTTGTGTACTCACTTGAAAACAATAATAACATTCTTCATTACATTGTGTTGATGTAGCTTAGGTAGAATACGTTTCTTGTCCCTAACAAACTGAAACAATAGGGTAGGTTTTTCGAGCTAGGAGGGAGTTCTGTCTGACTCTGGCATCATAACTGAGAAGAATGGAATAAGGGATGCTTTTAATCATCATGTTACCTCGGCAGGCTTTTTATTTGAGAGAAACGGTGGTTTAGTTGACCCTGGTCAGCCAATCGACTGCTCTTCCCTCTGCCAGCCTCTAGCTGACTCAACGGTTGACCCGTCAACTTCTAGTCAATCTTTGTTTCATTTCAACTATTTACTATCTGTGATGTGTTAGATGTCTTGCTTAAGATTGATGTAAAAAAAAAAAATCCACTGGGGCTGATATGCTTGATCCATTTCTACTGCAGCTCTCTGCCCCCCTGATTGCTGAATCATCAACCCGTAACCTGACAGTTATATCTGGTACTATCTCCAAGGTTTGGAAGGCGGCCCATGTACTCCCCCTTCACAAAGGTGGTGACCCCTTGTGACCTAAATAATTATCGCTCTATTTCTAAACTTTTTTGCCTAGCTAAAATATTAGAATCCTTAATTAATTCTCAGCTAAGATGTATTGTAAATGTACATCAGTGGGGTTTTAGACCAGGTCATAGCACTATCTCTGCTGCATCCCTAGTTATAAATGATGTGGTTCACTGTAAGGATAGAAGGCAACATTGTGCTGCCCTCTTCATTGACCTGTCAAAGGCTGTTGATCACTCACTGCTAATTCAGAGGCTTGGCTCAATTGGCCTAGACCAGGCTGCATGTAACTGGTAAAAAAAATGACTTGACAGATAGAACTCAATGTGTATCTACTGATGGTGTTAAATCAGGCAACAGTGTGCTTTAGGACCATGCGGAGGGTTCTGAGCAGTCGGGTAGGCTGTTTGGAGTGTTTATCCAACTGGATAAAAACAAAAATGAATATAAATAAAGTTATGTCTCCCCCACTTCTAAAACCAAAGTTGCACCTATGCTGTTTACATTAACAATATTGACTTGTCTATAAAAAACTGTAACCTCCACTTGTATACAGTTGATAGTTGTTGTGTATGCTATTTCCCCCACGGTTGACCAGGCTCTATCTGAACTACAGTCTGCCTTCATGGAATTACAGAAAAACTTTATTGACCTGAAATGAGCATTGAATGCAGGGAAAACTCAGTATATGTTGTTCTCTAGTGCACATCAAAATAACTGATTTAATGTACTTTGAATGGTGTCCATATTGATTGTGTCCCTGCTTATAAATATCTGGGAATCTGGATAGATGAAAAGCTGTCTTTTAAAAAGCATATTGATGAGTTAGTTAAGAAGTTGAGAATAGAAATGGGCTTCTTCTATAGAAACAGGTCCTGCCTCTCGCTAAACAGTAGAAAGCAGATTATTCAGTCAACGTTCCTATCGGTCCTAGACTATGGTGACATCATTTACATTTACATTTACGTCATTTAGCAGACGCTCTTATCGATTTACAAATTGGTGCATTCACCTTATAGCCAGTGGAACAACCACTTTACAATATGTTTTATTTTATTTTTTGGGGGGTGGGGTAAGGGGGGGGTAGAAGGATTACTTTATCCTATCCCAGGTATTCCTTAAAGAGGTGGGGTTTCAAGTGTCTCTGGAAGGTGGTGAGTGACTCCGCTGTCCTGGCGTCGTGAGGGAGCTTGTTCCACCATTGGGGTGCCAGAGCAACGAACAGTTTTGACTGGGCTGAGCGGGAACTGTGCTTCCGCAGAGGTAGGGGGGCCAGCAGGCCAGATGTGGATGAACGCAATGCCCTCGTTTGGGTGTAGGGACTGATCAGAGCCTGAAGGTACGGAGGTGCCGTTCCCCTCACAGCTCCATAGGCAAGCACCATGGTCTTGTAGCAGATGCGAGCTTCAACTGGAAGCCAGTGGAGTGTGCGGAGGAGCGGGGTGACGTGAGAGAACTTGGGAAGGTTGAACAGAGGGTAGAGGTGCGCTTGTGAAGTTGGAAAACATTTTGTGTACGTTTTTTTCCCCGAATTGGTTTTAACTGCACTCTACTTTACTTACCTTAACAAAATAAGATGTATAGTTGAATATTTTAGAAATGAGTCGTCTCAATTCGCTTGCTGCTTGGCTGTATTGACGAAGGTTCCAGTGCCACTGGCAGTGGCTTCGGGAGCTGCTTGGGTTCGTCGGATCGGAAGCTGGAGAGGACAGTTTAGTCTGAGGTCATTTAAGGGCTTCGGGGACACTGGACATCGTTTTTCGGATGCATGCAGGGCACTTTCTGCCTATTGGATTATAAATAGTCAACTGTTGGTTTCAAGGGCTTTCTACCGTGATAACTGTGGGGTTAGACTGTTTGTTTTTTATAGCTCCAACGGCGCCAACGAACATTTTCAGTTTAGCCTCCGGGTTTAGGTTATCTTAAAATATTATTGTATTGTGTGTATTGCCAATTGTTTGCAAGTGGATCATTCATTATTCATTCTTTTTATATACACATTCTATCTGTAGGTAAGAACCCTGGTCTCTTTGGTTTTTCTTTAGCGAGTTTAGTCATACCAGGTTTATTATGTACTGAGTGGACCTTTTCACCATACTTTTACTCTATGGATTTATCTGAGCCTGTGGTGATAGGGTTACATCAACATTATAAATATGGTGGAAACTCCCACTAGTCCATGCCTCCACCAATCCAATGCTTTTAGATTATGGGAAGTAGTGAACAAGTGCACACTTCAGGAGAAAGGAGATATTATTGGGACACACTCAGATGCTCTGTTAATCAACCACATTGGTCTACCACAAGGCTTCCTTGGTTCAAACTGTCAGATTATTGTTATAATGTTGTTTGTAGTATAGAGATAATGATGTTATTGATTATCAATGTTATGATATTGATTATGATGTAGAGTATTGTTATGATGTTGTTGGTAGTATATAGATAATTATGTTATTGATTACAAAAATGCGAGGAGTGTATTCAGTTTTGTGAGATACTGTATGTTAGAGCAGGAGTAGGGGGGGTAGAAGTTAGAGGTCTGTTACCTGAGTCAAGGTCAACAGGAGGGAGGGAGGGAGGGAGGGAGGGAGGGAGGGAGAGAGAGAGAGAGGGGGAGAGAGGGAGAGAGGTTAAATTAACATCAACAGACTAACATGCAGTCAACTGAATATCTTTTCATCACTGACTTCTAACCAGTGATGTCATCACAACCAGTAACCTTTTCCACTCTTCCACTTTTGGTCCGGCTCAGCTTGACCTCTGACCTCTGAAATGAATGATTTCAAAAACAGACAAAGCAAAGGTATTAAATTAGATATAAACTCATCTGCAAAGAGAGTTACACATTTCCATGGAAAGGGAATGTACACTAAATGACCAAAAGTATGTGGACACCTGCTTGTCAAACATCTCATTCCAAAGTCATGACCATTAGTATGAAGTTGGTCCCCCTTTGCTGCTATGACAGCCTCCACTGTTCAGAGAAGGCTTTCCACTAGATGTTGGAACATTGCTGCGGGGACCTGCTTCCATTCAGCCACAAGAGCATTAGTGAGGTAATGTTAAATATACATTGCTGCGTGGATTTTTTCCTTTGGACTGCCAGATGGTGAAGTGTGATTCATCACTCCAGAGAACGCGTTTTCAATGCTCCAGAGTCCAATGGCGGTGGGCTTTATACCACTCCAGCCGATGCTTGGCATTGCTCATGGTGATCTTAGGCATTTGTTTGGTTGCTCAACCATGGAAACCCATTTCATGAAGCTCCCGACTAACAGTTGTGCTGACGTTGCTTCCAGAGGCAGTTTGGAACTCGTAGTGAGTGTTGCAACCGAGGACAGACGGTTTTTACACGCTACCCTCTTCAGCACTCAGCGGTCCCGTTCTGTGAGCTTGTGTGGCATACCACTTCACGCTGAGCCGTTGTTGCTCCTAGACGTTTCCCTTCACAATAACAGAACTTACAGTTGACCGAGGCAGCTCCAGCAGGGCAGACATTTTACTAAATTACTTGTTGGAAAGGTGGCATCCTGTGACGGTGCCACGTTGAAAGTCAATGAGCTCTTCAGTAAGGCCATTCTACTGCCAATATTTGTCTATGGAGATTGCATGGCTGTGTACTCGATTCTATACACCTGTCAGGAAGGGGTGTGGCTGAAATAGAATCCACTAATTTGAAGGGGTGTCCACATACTTTTGTATCTATAGTGTGTGTACACACGTGTGTTGTTGCATCATACCAACGATAAGCCTATCTTTCCCATCATATCATGAAAGGTCATGTTGATGTTCATTTAACCTCAGCCTCTCTCTCTCTCTCTCTCTCTCTCTCTCTCTCTCTCTCTCTCTCTCTCTGTCTCTCTGTCTCTCTGTCTCTGTCTCTGTCTCTCTTTCTCCTCTCTCTCTCTCTCTCTCCTCAGATATCCAGGCTCAAAGCATCAGTCCACCAGGTAGGTAGAGTATAAATCTACAATGATTATAGCAGTTCAATATTAGTCAACTTTATTATCCCACATGGAGAAATTCATGTGTCTATACACACCATTCTAAAACCCAATAACAAGTACTGTTTTATGGAACTACTAATACTTGTCAACCACAAAGCATTACTGCTGTTAGAATAACAGAAGCCCTGTCATAATCTGTCCTCACCACTGTGTTTTCCTCTCTGCTGTTTACAGCTAAATACTCAGTCAGACTGGTGAATGGGACCACTTCCTGTTCTGGGAGAGTGGAAGTCTTCTACAGAGGAGAGTGGTCAGGTCTATGTACTGGGTGGTGGAGAAAGAGAGAGTCTAAGGTTGTGTGTAGAGAGCTGGGCTGTGGGAATGCTGTAGCTGAATCTAGAGGACCTCTGGTTGAAGATGGAAGAGGAGGAGTCACACTATGGAGTATATGCAGTGGAGATGAGTCTACTATTATAGAGTGTGGAGGAAGATCTACTGACTGTTATGGTGGATATTCTCTTCATGTGATCTGTTCAGGTAAGACACTGGTAATATTGAGATATTTATTTTGTACATTATACAATATTAGCATATCATGTGTAATGTGTTTTTCATTTCATTTAAAGAGAGGGAGAGATGTTAGATGTATTTAAACATTATATTTGTGTTTGTCATATTGGTTTATGGGAGATGTGCATGGGCAGATCATTGTAGTTCAGATGTTACTGAAGTGAAGCTGCCTGATGGATGTCCAGCTGTTTATTTTCTATAAAGTGAAGTGAACTTATTCCTGTCTCCTGCCTGCATTATTCCCAACCCTGTCCTGAGTGACTAAGAACCCATTTCTACCTCTTACAGTATCAAACATAGCAACCTACAATCTTTTATCCAACATATTTGTGTTTAGTCCTTGACAGTGTCATCAACAAAACGGATTGAATGTTCAACCAACTCTTTTTCTCCAGAGTCTGTGCAGCTTGTGGATGGAGATGGTCTCTGCTCTGGGAGACTGGAGGTGAAGTCCAGTCAGTCCTGGGCCTCAGTGTGTGAAGCTGACTTTGACCAGCAGGATGCAGAGGTAGTCTGTGGGGAGCTTGGCTGTGGGGCTCCTGCAGCTCTACAGGGGGGGCTCTATGGAGAAGGTGAGGGTCAGACCTGGGATAAAGAGTTCCAGTGTAAAGGCAATGAGTCCCTTCTCCTGGACTGTGACACCTCAGACAGAAAAAACAACACCTGCCTACCTGGTAATGCTGTTGGACTTACCTGCTCAGGTAAGAAACAGTTTGTCACTCAATCAACATTGTTTCTCACCTGGAGTGAAGAATATGAGAGGCAATATACAGTGGGCTCCAAAATTACTGGCACCCCTGTCTGGCAATGCACAAATAATACTTACAGAAATATAAACACTATAATTATAGAGAGAAACTGAAAATACCAACATGTGAGAAATACTGTACTATATTAATGTTCCAATGGAACCCACCAAAATTATTTATTGATTTAATTAAAAATCAATGTCCTCCAAATCAAGGTTTTCACAATTAATGGCACCCTTAAAGATGATTGTAAATAACATCTACCAAAATTAAACCAGGAATTAAATTCCACTTATTTAAGTTTATCTAAGTCTTAAGGAACTATATTGAGCCACTACATCACTTCCGGTTTCACTAGGGTATAAAAATTAGGTAACACGCATACAATATCCCACAGGCTCTTTTTAAGGTTTGCCAGAAGAAAGCCCTTTCTGACCCCAAGACACAGACGCAAGCACTTTGAGTTTGCCAAACGTCATTTAAATTATGACTGGAAGAAGGTGCTCTGGTCAGGTGAGACCAAAATTGAACGTTTTGGTCAGATACAGCATCGGCATGTTTGGCGTCGAAACAGAGATGCATACAAGGAGAGGCACCTCATACCCACGGTGAAATATGGTGGTGGGTCAGTGATGTTTTGGGGCTGTTTTAATTCCAGAGATCCAGGGGCACTGGTTAAGATTGATGGCATAATGAATTCCACCAAGTATCATGGAATTTCGGCTGACATTCTGGTTTTCTCTGCCAGAAGGCTGGGACTTGGCAGTAGGTGGACTTTCCAACAAGACAATGACCCAAAACATACCTCAAGATCCACACAGAAATGGTTCTGTGACCAAAAAATCAATGTTCTGCCATGGCCATCTCAGTCGCCGTACCTCAATTTAATCGAAAGTCTGTGAGCTGAGTTGAAGAGGGCAGTTGATAAGCGCAAACCCAAGAATGTGAAGGATCTTGAAAGGATCTGCATAGAGGAATGGTCCAAAATCCCTCCAAATGTGTTCCTTAACCTTGTCAAAGATTACAGGAAAAGACTCCATGCTGTTATCCTTGCCAGAGGTGGTTGCACTAAGTACTAAATAAGGAGTGCCAATAATTATGAAACCTTGATTTTGGTGACATTTATTTTGTATTAAATAATTGTATGAGTTTGGTTGGTTCCATTGAAACATTAATAAAGTACAGTATTGTTTATATTTTTTAAAGTATTGTTTGTGCAGTCAGGGGTGCCAGTATTTTTGGAGCCCACTGTAGGTGTGTTTTAGTGAGAAAATAGTGAGATTACTGTCTCTCTCTCTTCTTTTCTCAGAGCCTGATGATGTGAGGCTGGTGGGAGGAGGCAGTCGCTGTGCTGGTGGAGTGGAGTGGTACTACCAGGGAGAGTGGAGGACTGTGGGAGCTGTAGACAGGAACAAGGAGGCTGTAGCTGCAGTAGTGTGTAGACAGCTGGGTTGTGGCTCCACTGTTTCAGATCTACCTGGAAACACCACTAGAGGGTTTAGTGTTATCTGTTATGGGTCTGAGTCTTCACTGAGGGAGTGTGGGAGAATGTATGATCTCCCTCCTGGACTCACAATGATCTGCTCAGGTAATAACAAGATACACTATGTGGCCAAATATATGTGGACATTAGTGGATTCGGCTAGTTCAGCCATACCTGTTGCTGACAGGTGTATAGAATCGAGCACACAGCCATACAATTCATAGACCACCATTGGTAGTAGAATGGCCGAAGAGCTCAGTGACTTTCAACGTGGCGTCTAGGAGCAACATTGGCTCAGCCGTGAAATGGTAGGCCTCACAAGCTCACAGAACGGACCGCTGAAGCGCGTAGAGCGTCAAAATTATCCTCGGTTGCAACACTCACTACCGAGTTCCACATTCTTTTGGCCATATATTAAATCTCCTTCCTGGACTCACAGAGATCTGCTCAGGAAATATCAAGATATTATAATTATATTCAACTGATTTCCTTCATTCATACAACTTCCTCTGCACCTCTCACGATGACTATTTAGCTTGTAAATCTGCATTGCAAAATAGATCACTCAGTCAAGTAGGAATCAAATACAACTTAAATATCCCAGAATGCTTTTGTATTTGAGTGTTATCTCAGTGAACATCTCTACTCACTGCAACTGTCACATGTCATGTTATTGTCATATCTAAATGAGGAAAGTAGTTGAGGAGCTACGTTTTCTTTTTCTCTCCTCTTGTTCCAGATGTCTTGCTTCAGCCTGATATCAACATATGTTGTCTCAGTGACTGTAGGCCCACTACTCATGTTGCCCTGTGAGGGAGGGTGGCTAGCACTGTTACATGCTGATGTTATTGTCATATCTATAGGAAACTATTTGAAGAGGTTTTTCTTGTTCTCTTTTATTGTTACAGATCTCCTGGTCCAGCCTGATATCTTCCTGACTGACTCAATGGGAGGGATCTCCAGGGGCCACCAGGGGCCTGAAGTGTTTAGGGGCTACAACTTCACCATCACCTGCTCCACTCAGCCACAGTACCCAGGAGGCTCCTTCCTCCTCACGTTCACCGGCTCTAACAGAACCCAGACCCAGCCAGCTGTCAATCACTCTGCTGCCTTCCTCTTCCCTGCTGCAGATTACTCTCACCAAGGGAACTACAGCTGTGTTTATGACAATTATGTTTTCTCTCATAACTTCTCCTCTGAGAGTGAGCTCCTCAACCTCACCGTCACAGGTAACTGAACATGAACCAGACTTCTAACTTTGTCATTGACAGATTTCCCACAGATCTATGTGATGATGACCAGTCCCCTCATCAAAGGTGTTTCTGTTTGCAGCCTCTCCTCTGCCAGCCTTCATCATCAGACACGTTGTAGTGCTGCTGATCCTACTGACAGCCATCACCACCATCTACCTGTACTACAAGGTAAAGACATTTACTCAGACGTTACAAGTCATTTAAATGTTTGTGTCTATGAGCAGGGTTCAGATTCTACATTGGTCTATATCTGTGTTTAAGGTGTGTGATTAACCAGATGTGTATCTTTGACTTGTGTTGCACTATCTTGGGTTTGTTCTTCAGTACTGTACTGATTATGAGAGAACGAGAGGGGGAGAGAGACAGAGAGAGAGACACCAGTGGCAAGGTGACTGTGAACATGGATGTGTATCAAACAGGCACAACGACAGTACAGGGACAAAGTATGAGCAATTCAACGGCTCATACACGAGACATATGTGGCAGGGACTCCAGACAATCCCAGATTATAAAGGGAAAGCTAGCCACGTATGGGACACCGACGCCTCGCTCCCGGACAAGATAAACACCTTCTTCTCCCGCATTGAGGATAACACAGTGCCACCGACGCGTGTGGTGAAGGTAGGCAGCAACACCTCTGCCACCCTGATCCTCAACACAGGGGGCCCATAGGGGTGCGTGCTCAGCCCCTTCCTGTACTCCCTGTTTACCAGTGACTGTGTGGCCACGCACGTCTCCAACTCAATCATCAAGTTTGCTGATGACACAACAGTGGTAGGCCTGATTAACAACAACAACAACGAGACAGCCTACAGGGAGGAGGTGAGAGCCCTGGCGGAGTAGTGCCAGGAAAATAACCTCTCGCTCAATGTCAACAAAATGAAGGAGTTGATCGTGGACTTCAGGAGACAGCAGAGGGAGCACACCCCCATCCACATCAACGGGGCCACAGCGGAGAGGGTGAAAAGGCTTCAAGGTCCTCGGCGTACACATCACTGACAACCTGAAATGGTCCCTTCACACAGACAGTGTGGTGAAGAAGGTGCAACAGCACCTCTTCAACCTCAGGAGGCTGAAGAAATTAGGTTTGGCCCCTAAGATCCTCATGAACTTTTACAGATGCACCACTGAGAGCATCTGGTCGAGCTGTATCACCGCCTGGTATGCAACTGCACAGAATGCATCCTCAGGGCTCTCCAGAGGGTGGTGCGATCAGCCCAACACATCACCAGGGGCACACTGCCTGCCCTCCAGGACATCTACAGCACCCGGTGTCACAGGAAAGCCAGGAAGATCATCAAGGACCTCAGCCACCTGAGCCACGGCCTGTTCACCCCGCTACCATCTAGAAGGAGGAGACAGTGTAGGTGCATGAAAACTAGGACAGAGAGACTGCGACAGCTTCTATCTCCAGGCCATCAGACTCTTAAACAGTCACCACTAGCCGGCCTCCGCCCAGTACCCTGCCCTGAACTTTAGTGACTGTTACTAGCTGGCTACCACCCGGTACTCAACCCTGCACCTTAGAGACTGCTTCCCTATGTACATAGTCATGGAACACTGGTCCCTTTAATAATGTTTACATCCTGTTTTACCCACTGTATATGCACAGTGCATTCGGGAAGTATTCAGAGCCCTTGAATTTTGTACACATTTTGTCACGTTACAGCCTTATTCTAAAATTGATTAAACCTATTTTTTTCCTCATCAATCTACACACAATACCACATAATGACAGTGAAAACAGGTTTTTAGAAATGTTCGCAAATGTATTGAAAAGGGGAAAAAAAAAAATACCTTATTTACATAAGTATTCAGACCCTTTGCTATGAGACTCGAAATTGAGCTCAGGTGCATCCTGTTTCCATTGATCATCCTTGAGATGCTTCTACAACTTTATTGGAGTCGACCTGTGGTAAATTCAATTTATTGGACATGATTTGGAAAGGCACACACCATAAGGTCCCACAGTTGACAGTGAATGTCAGCGCAAAAACCAAGCCATGAGGTCGAAGGAATTGTCATAGAGCTCCGAGACATGATTGTGTCGAGGCACAGATCTGGGGAAGGGTACCAAAACATTTATGCAGCATTGAAGGTCCCCAAGAACACCGTGTCCTCCATTCTTAAATGCAAGAAGTTTGGATCCACCAAGACTTTTCCTAGAGCTGGTCGCCCGGCCAAACTGAGCAATCGGGGGAGAAGGGCCTTGGTCAGAGGTGACTAAGAATCCGATGGTCACGCTGACAGAGCTCCAGAGGTCCTCTGCGGAGATGGGAGTATCTTCCAGAAGGACAACCAACTCTGCAGCACTCCACCAATCAGGCCTTCATGGTAGAGTGGCCAGACGGAAGCCACTCCTCAGTAAAAGGCACATGACAGCCCGTTTGGAGTTTGCCAAAAGACACCTAAAGACCTCAGACCATTAGAAACAAGATTCTCTGGTCTGATGAAACCAAGATTGAACTCTTTGGCCTGAATACCAAGCATCACGTCTGGAGGAAACCTGGCACCATCCCTACGGTGAAGCATGGTGGTGGCAGTATCATGCTGTGGGGAGGTTTTTCAGTGGCAGGGACTGGGAGACTAGTGAGGATTGAGAGAAAGATGATGAACAGAGCAAAGTACAGAGATCCTTCATGAAAGTCTCTGAATGTCCTTGAGTGGTGACACATATTTATAGTATATATATTTATATTCCAGACTCTGACACTGCTCATTCTGATATTTATTAATTTAATTTATTTTTCTGGATTATGTGTATTTATTTTGTTGCTAGGTATTACTGCACTGTTGGAGCTAGAAATACAAGCATTTCGCTGCACCTTCGATAACACCTGCAAATCTGGGACAAATACATTTGATTTGATTTGAAATGTCTGACTCTTGGTGCTCCTCCTCCCTAGACCACCAGGAGGCAGAAGAGAGTGAACAGGGTGAGCAGCATGGATCTTTATGTTGATGCCAATGCCGTGGAGATGGTCTCTCTGAGCTCCAGAGCTGAAGCTGGACCGGGAGAGGAGAGAGCAGCCCAGGGGACTGAGTAGGAGTAGAATGATGCTGACCCTACATGTTGATCTTAGGTCAGTTTTGTGTTTTAAATCTATGGTCAGCAGTGGACTGGTGTTTAAAATGTGGCAGCAAACCTTAAGTGGTTCTAATTTTAATAACATGTTCAGAATTAGTTTATCTTTCTAGAACCTTGGAAGAAATCTAAAAGGAGTGACTGCAACCACCATTATTCCTTTTAGTTAGTTTTTTGCTACCAGGGGAACATGGGGTTTGGGTAACATGGGGTTTGGGTAACATGGCGTTTTGGTAACATGGGGTTTGGGTAACTTGGGGTTTGGGTAACTTGGGGTTTGGGTAACTTTGGATTTTGGGTAACATGGGGTTTTGGTAACATGGGGTTTTGGTAACTTTGGGTTTTGGTTAACATGGGGTTTGGGTAACATGGGGTTTTGGTTACGTGGGGTTATGGTAACATGGGGATTGGGGTAACATGGGGTTACGGGTAACATGGGGTTTTGGGTAACATGGGGTTTTGGGTAACATGGGGAATGGGGTAACATGGGGTTACGGGTCACATGGGGTTTTGGGAAACATGGGGTTTTGGGTAACATGGTGTTACGGGTAACATGGGGTTTTGGTAACATGGGGTTTTGGGTAACTTGGGGTTTTGGTAACATGGGGTTTTTGGTAAATTGAGTTTTTGGTAACATGGGGTTATGGTAACAAGGGGATTGGGGTAACATGGGGTTACGGGTAACATGGGGTTTTAGGTAACATGGGGTTTTGGGTAACATGGGGAATGGGGTAACGTGGGGTTACGGGTCACATGGGGTTTTGGGAAACATGGGGTTATGGTAACATGGGGATTGGGGTAACATGGGGTTACGGGGTAACTTGGGGTTTTGGGTAACATGGGGAATGGGGTAACATGGGGTTACGGGTCACATGGGGTTTTGGGAAACATGGGGTTTTGGGTAACATGGTTTTACGGGTAACATGGGGTTTTACGGGTAACATGGGGTTTTGGGTAACTTGGGGTTTTGGTAACATGGGGTTTTGGGTAACATGGGGTTTTGGGTAACATGGGGTTTTGGTAACATGGGGTTTTTGGTAACATGGGGTTTTTGGTAAATGGAGTTTTTGGTAACATGGGGTTTTGGGTAACATGGGGTTTTGGGTAACATGGGGTTTTGGTAACATGGGGTTTTGGTAACATGGGGTTTTAATTATTTTTAGAGAGTAGCTCAATTACGTCTGTTTTGTGTTCCAGAATATATTGCTGCTTTTAGCTTTTGTCTTCATGTCTTTATCTTATTTAGTGTTTCTCTTAGATCTTACATCTGTTCATACTTAAATCAAGGGATCAACTTTTTCTCAAGTCATTTTGGTTTGTTGTTGGGGATTGTTGTGTTGTTTACCTCTCATGATGTTATTGATTATACATGTTATGATATTGATTAGGATGTAGATTATTGTTATGATGTTAGTAGTATATAGATAATGATGTTATTGATTATAAATGTTATGATATTGATTAGGATGTAGATTATTGATATGATGTTAGTAGTATATAGATAATGATGTTATTGATTATAAATGTTATGATATTGATTAGGATGTAGATTATTGTTATGATGTTAGTAGTATATAGAGATAATGATGTTATTATCTTATGATCTGTGGGTTACAGAGAAAGTATAGTACTTAGTGCAGGTCTGATATACAATAGATTGTGGTCCTCTGTAGCTCAGCTGGTAGAGCACGGCGCTTGTAACGCCAAGGTAGTGGGTTCGATCCCCGGGACCACCCATACACAAAAAAAAAAATATGTATGCACGCATGACTGTAAGTCGCTTTGGATAAAAGCGTCTGCTAAATGGCATATTATTATTATTATAGATTGTGTTGTACAAATCAATCAATCAATCAATAAGTAACGTAAATGAATATTGTATTGTATTATATCAATGACATTAAAGTTATTGTTGACAAGTGTTAATTCTACACTGAGTATACAAAACATTAAAAAAAGAACACCTGCTCTTTCCCAGACATAGACTGACCAGTTGAATCTGTGTGAAAGCTATGAAGCGTTATTGATGTCACTTGTTTAATCCACTTTAATCAGTGTAGCTGAAGGGGAGGAGACAGGTTTTAAAAAATGATTTTTAAGGCTTGAGATAATTGACACATGGATTGTGTATGTGTTCCATTCAGAGGGTGAATCGGCAAGACAACAGATTTAAGTGTCTTTGAACAGGATATGGAAGTTGGGGCCAGGCAAACCAGTTTGAGTGTGTCAAGAACTGCAACGCTGCTGGGTATTTTACGCTCAACAGATTGCCGTGTGTATCAAGAATGTCCTCCACCCAAAGGACATCCAGCCAACTTGACATAACTGTGGGAAGCATTGGAGTCAACATGGGCCAGCTTCCCTGTGGAATGTTTTTGACACCTTGTAGAGTCCATGCCCTGACAAATTGAGGCTGTTCTGAGGGCAAAAGGTTGGGGTGCAACGCAATATTAGGAAGATGTTTCTAATGTTTTGTACACTCAGTGGATAGTTGATGTGAGTTCAGATAATATTTTGTTGTTATGTTATTTACCCTTTCCAGATAAAGACCTGTTGCTCTCTAAACTGCCATGTAATCACTGAATGCTTTTAATAAACTCACAGGCTGTCAGTCTTGTGTGATTTCCCCTCCAGTTTTTTATTTCACAGTGGGTCAAGGGGTTATTGATCATTAGTGATTCCATCAGTGACACCAAACATCAGCTCAGCCCAGAGGTTCAGTACCTTGACCCTTAGTGACCTCTCCGACAGACAGACAGACAGACAGACAGAGCAGCAGAAGAATGTCAGAGGCAGAATTCTGCATCTTCATATCACAATAACAGCTTTTTAATGCAACTGGAGGTGGTCTGAATATCGCTCACACAGGACAACGACTCCCATTGTTAGGGGCATAGACATGAGCATCTTGTCACTATATACAGATCTCTGGACGGGTCACATGAATAAGAAAAATTCCAAGGGGGGTTAATAATTTCGCAAGACACATAGTCATTTCCTATTATTATTATTTTTGTTTTGGCAATTTAATGTTCACTGTTTTTTGATTTGAAATTTCCCTTAAAAAGCTCTAAAACCATTGTAATGGAATTATTTGATAATGCGAACAATATTACACCTCAGGCCTACATGTACAGTACTGCATCCTCCTGTCAGCCAGTTACACCATGACCTAGACACTCTGGGAGAATCTCAGCCAGTTACACCATGACCCAGACACTCTGGGAGAATCTCATCCAGTTACACCATTACCCAGACACTCTGGGAGAATCTCAGCCAGTTACACCATTACCCAGACACTCTGGGAGAATCTCAGCCAGTTACACCATTACCCAGACACTCTGGGAGAATCTCAGCCAGTTACACCATGACCCAGACACTCTGGGAGAATCTCAGCCAGTTACACCATTACCCAGACACTCTGGGAGAATCACAGCCAGTTACAACATGATCCAGACACTCTGGGAGAATCTCAGCCAGTTACACCATGACCCAGACACTCTGGGAGAATCTCAGCCAGTTACATCATGACCCAGACACTCTGGGAGAATCTCATCCAGTTACACCATGACCCAGACACTCTGGGAGAATGTCAGCCAGTTACACCATTACCCAGACACTCTGGGAGAATCTCATCCAGTTACACCATGACCCAGACACTCTGGGAGAATCTCAGCCAGTTACACCATTACCCAGACACTCTGGGAGAATCTCAGCCAGTTACAACATGATCCAGACACTCAGGGAGAATCTCAGCCAGTTACACCATGACCCAGACACTCTGGGAGAATCTAGGCCAGTTACACCATTACCCAGAAACTCTCTGACGGGGCCCATGTCCACCTCTCTGACGGGGCCCATGTCCTCCTCTCTGAAGGGCCCCTTGTCCTCCTCTCTGATGGGCCCCTTGTCCTCCTCTCTGATGGGGCCCATGTCCACCTCTCTGATGGGGCCCATGTCCTCCTCTCTGACGGGCCCCATGTCCTCCTCTCTGATGGGGCCCATGTCCTCCTCTGTGACGGGGCCCATGTCATCCTCTCTGACGGGGCCCATGTCCTCCTCTCTGATGGGGCCCATGTCCACCTCTCTGACGGGCTCCTTGTCCTCCTCTCTGATTGGCCCCTTGTCCTCCTCTCTGATGGGGCCCATGTCCTCCTCTCTGACGGGCCCCATGTCCTCCTCTCTGATGGGGCCCTTGTCCTCCTCTCTGATGGGGCCCATGACCTCCTCTCTGACGGGGCCCATGTCCTCCTCTCTGACGGGGCCCATGTCCTCCTCTCTGACGCGGCCCCTTGTCCACCTCTCTGATGGGGCCCTTGTCCTCCTCTCTGACGGGGCCCATGTCCTCCTCTCTGACGGGGCCCATGTCCTCCTCTCTGAAGGGCCCCTTGTCCTCCTCTCTGACAGGCCCCTTGTCCTCCACTCTGATGGGGCCCATGTCCTCCTCTCATACGGGGCCCATGTCCTCCTCTCTGACGGGGCCCTTGTCCTCCTCTCTGAAGGGCCCCTTGTCCTCCTCTCTGACGGGCCCCTTGTCCTCCTCTCTGACAGGCCCCATGTCCTCCTCTCTGATGGGGCCCATGTCCTCCTCTCTGACGGGGCCCATGTCCTCCTCTCTGACGGGGCCCATGTCCTCCTCTCTGATTTGGCCCATGTCCACCTCTCTGACGGGCCCCTTGTCCTCCTCTCTGATTGGCCCCTTGTCCTCCTCTCTGATGGGGCCCATGTCCTCCTCTCTGACGGGCCCCATGTCCTCCTCTCTGATGGGGCCCATGACCTCCTCTCTGACGGGGCCCATGTCCTCCTCTCTGACGGGGCCCCTTGTCCACCTCTCTTATGGGGCCCTTGTCCTCCTCTCTGACTGGGCCCATGTCCTCCTCTCTGACGGGCCCCATGTCCTCCTCTCTGACGGGCCCCTTGTCCTCCTCTCTGACGGGCCCCATGTCCACCTCTCTGACAGGCCCCTTGTCCTCCTCTCTGATGGGGCCCTTGTCCTCCTCTCTGATGGGGCCCATGTCCTCCTCTCTGACGGGGCCCTTGTCCTCCTCTCTGACGGGCCCCTTGTCCTCCTCTCTGACGGGCCCCTTGTCCTCCTCTCTGACAGGCCCCTTGTCCTCCTCTCTGATGGGGCCCATGTCCTCCTCTCTGACGGGCCCCATGTCCTCCTCTCTGATGGGGCCCATGTCCTCCTCTCTGACGGGGCCCATGTCCTCCTCTCTGACGGGGCCCATGTCCTCCTCTCTGATGGGGCCCATGTCCACATCTCTGATGGGCCCCTTGTCCTCCTCTCTGATTGGTCCCTTGTCCTCCTCTCTGATGGGGCCCATGTCCTCCTCTCTGACGGGGCCCATGTCCTCCTCTCTGACGGGGCCCCTTGTCCACCTCTCTGATGGGGCCCTTGTCCTCCTCTCTGACGGGGCCCATGTCCTCCTCTCTGACGGGCCCCATGTCCTCCTGTCTGACGGGCCCCTTGTCCTCCTCTCTGACGGGCCCCATGTCCACCTCTCTGACAGGCCCCTTGTCCTCCTCTCTGATGGGGCCCTTGTCCTCCTCTCTGATGGGGCCCATATCTTCCTCTCTGATGGGGCCCTTGTCCTCCTCTCTGACGGGCCATTGTCCTCCTCTCTGACGGGGCTCTTGTCCTCCTCTCTGATGGGGCCCTTGTCCTCCTCTCTGACGGGCCATTGTCCTCCTCTCTGACGTGGCTCTTGTCCTCCTCTCTGATGGGGCCCTTGTCCACCAGCTGTTTGGTGTCTTCCTCTCCCGACTAGGTGAAAAATCTGTCAATGTGCCCTTGAGCAAGGCACTTAACCCTAATTGCTCCTGTAAGTCGCTCTGGATAAGAGCGTCTGCTAAATGACCAATTTATTTTTATTTATTTATTTATCCTGCTCCATGTTGAAAGAAACTGGAAGTGTTCACACCCCCTTTTATATGGTGACTAATTGTGGTTCCCACTATGTGAAATCAATTAGTAATAATGAGTAGTCATTATGTATGTTCATCATGTATCATACATGTAATTTAAATGTTTATACTTTACAAACAGATTTAATTTCTGTAGTTCTCTAAATCCATATGTAGTAGACAAACCAGTTTAAGATATATAGCTTTACCAAACGGTTAAGTGATTAACCATTACAGTTTTCCCCAATTGTTAACACACGTATGATGAAACTACATCTCAGATACTCAAAACTCAAAACACTCACTACCCTGGCGTTACAAGCGCCATGCTCTCTACCAATTGAGCTACAGAGGACCACATGGCAATTAGGGATCCAGATTTTGTCAAATTAATGTCAAAAGTATATTTTTGTTGAGGCATTTTAGCTAATCCTAACCCTTTTCCCAACTTTAACCTAATTCTCCTAACCTGCTACGTTAATTCTCCTAAACTGCTGCACAAATTCTCCTAACCTGCTACTAAAAGTCAAATCTGACATTAATCTGACAAAAGCTGGATCCTTTCTAGCCATGACCCAACAGCAACACCGTCAGAACTATAGCAGTCTTCATTCTGAAATGACTCTGGTCTTCTTCAGAAGTAGTGTAGTAGTCTACAGGGTTCAGGACTCACCTTTTTTAACACTTATCTCTCATATCACGAGGTTCCACATGTGTTTGGTTACATAGTGCCCAATTTTCTTCTTAGTGATAAAACAGCAAACATTAAGAGTGTTTACTTATCAGACCCACATATATAATAAATATACTAGAATATAATATACTATATTCATATGCTTTTAGTACTCACACATGAATCATATCATGTATGCAGGTCATGTGTTGTTTTGAGAAAGCAGTAAAAACATACTGACAGGACAGTTCCTATTATGGCCACTAGGTGATAATCTGGTGTCACAGACGCATGACTGCAATCTAGAAGGAAGCATTGTCCCAATTATGTCTCCTTTCTCCTAAAGTGTGCACTTGTTCACTTCCCTAAACTGAAATGACTGGTATACTAAATATGGTGGAAACTCCCACTTGATAACAGAAGGTATAGTCCCACGGGTGGAACGGTGGGAGACGAACAGTACCCCCTCTCCCCCTCTCCTCTTCTCCCTCTCTCCCCCTCTCCTCTTCTCCCTCTCTCCCCCTCTCCCCCCTCTCCTTATATTATATAATATACATTTGAGGAGGGGAAGGATAGAGAGAAAGGGGGAGGGAAAGGGGAGGAGAGAGGGAGGAGAGGGAGAGATGGGAGAGAGATAATATATTATCACTGACTTCTCACCAGTGATGTCATCACAACCAGTAACCTTTTCCACTCTTGGCCCAGCCCAGCCTGACCCTGACATATATCATCAGGCCTGTTGAGTTGACTTGGGTAACAGACCTCTAGCTTCTACACCACATCCCCCCTTCTCCTGCTCTAACATGAGACCTCAGCAGTACTCATTTTGGGTGCTGGTACTGTTTATATTTAGGTGCTGG
Source organism: Coregonus lavaretus (assembly GCF_964263955.1). Lineage (NCBI taxonomy): Eukaryota > Metazoa > Chordata > Actinopteri > Salmoniformes > Salmonidae > Coregonus > Coregonus lavaretus. The sequence goes on along the minus strand of NW_028159927.1, from coordinate 4,186 downwards.
AACATTAACCAATATTCTATAAGAGGTGAACTCAAGCAGTAGAAAGTTAGAGGTGATATTATAGGACACAATATGTGAAACTTTGCTGCTCTGTCAGCAGTTTCCTGTGGGGTTTTTCAAAACAGATCAGTTTGCTGCATTTAGCTGGGTTCAACCACTGATTCAAGATAACTTGCTAATAAGTTTATCTCACATCAAAGACCTAATGAACTAATGACATAGAAGTCATATAGCCTAGCAGAATTGTCCACTCTTCAGTCCACTCTTCATGACAGCAGACTTGTATAGCTCAGTGGAGCCCCAGTTAGAGACAGATATGATAGCTGCAGTGATATTGATGATCCTGTTCTGGAGCACAGGTAGGATGCTGTTATACTGAAATACACTTGTGACAATTACTGAGATATGATTTGATATTGTAAGATATATTATAATTTGCAGGGCTAGTAAAAGAACATACAACTGGAAGCAGACAGTAAAAATCTGTCTCAAAGCAGGACAATGACGTGATCACCTGTAAATGTACTTTACTGTAGCATAATTGTCCATCTGGGGACAGGCACTAATGTCAGTTAAGTTGTGATGGTGCCATGCATCTGACTGTTGTATATACAGTGTGTAAATGATTGAGTGTATATGTCTCTATGTAAATGAATGAGAGTACATATTATATATTTTATATTTGTCATCTGTTAGAGCGGGGGGGGGGGGGTGTAAATGCTAGATGCCACAAAACACACCCCCCACACACACACACTCAGGTCAATGTCTTTACACAAAGCCACACTGAGACACTTTGGACTAACTCCTTGATGAGATCCACAACTAGGGACTTTTGTAACGCCTTCAAAGGCCTGTCTTAATTAAATTCAATTAGTTTGAATGTCGTATAGAGCTGCTCTTTCTTTTTTAACAATCTTAAGAGCTGTCATTTTATTGTGAGTAACTGTAGTTTATCAGACCTTTTTCTGTTCTGTCCTCTGTTGTGTGAGTGATCAGGTCACAGACTCAGGTCTGGTCCAATGATAGAGGTCTGTGACCTGAGTCAAGATAGGGCGGCAGGTAGCTTAGTGGTTAAGAGTGTTGTGCCAGTAACCGAAAGGTCGCTGGTTCTAATCCCCGAACCGACTAGGTGAAAAATCTGTCGATGTGCCCTTGAGCAAGGCACTTAACCCTAATTGCTCCTGTAAGTCGCTCTGGATAAGAGCGTCTGCTAAATGACTAATTATTTATTTATTATTTAAGATCAACATGCCTGATGCTATATGTCAGGAAGAGAGAGAGAACTAGAGAGAGAGAGAGAGAGAGAGAGAGAGAGAGAGAGAGAGAGAGAGAGAGAGAGAGAGAGAGAGAGAAAGAGTGAGAGAGAGGAGTAGAGAGATAGAGAGAGAGAGAGGAGGGAGTGGGGAGAGAGAGGAGGGGAGGGGAGGGGAGAGAGAGGAGGGGAGGGGAGGGGAGAGAGAGGAGGGGAGGGGAGGGGAGAGAGAGGAGGGACTTGGGAGAGAGGAGAGGAGGGGAGGGGAGAGAGAGGAGGGAGTGGGGAGAGAGAGGAGGGGATCTGGAAATTAATCTGGAAGTGAATCTGGAAGTTAATAGGAAGTTAATAGGAATACGATATTTAGATCGCAAAAACGTTTATTATGCATGTCAGATTTCAATACTGGCCAATGTCATAACTCTTGAGGATGTCTTCTCTCGAATGAGCCATTTACCATATTTCTGCGATATTCCTACCTACTGAAATGTGTAATTTAACAGAGGGTCTAGCACATTTTTCCTATTTGTCTTTCTCTTTAGTCCAGGGTGCATTGCATGGTGCAGTTCCACAGATATTATAGAAAAGAGATAGAATCCAATGAATGAATGTATAATGTCCCACCCAGCAGACTGTCGACCAATCGCGTTGACGTTATCATACTGCGTCACGTGGTTGCTAAGCTAATCGTCAGGCAATTCCTTCTCAAAGTCAGTCTATATGTCGAGAAACGTGCCTCTATTCCTCTAAAGTACGTAATAACACGATTCCAAAGCTTTACGATACTACAGATAGCAAGTTAATTATCTCACATCTCGGGAAAAGATGTGTAATGTTGCACTTCTTGTTGAAGAAATTCGTGCTAATATTAGGTGTTTGAGCTAGCGCCCAATAGACTCCCATTCACTTCTTGAAGGAGAGCTCTCCTTGTACCAGAATCACCCAGAATGCACCGCGCTGCCCATTGACCTAGTATGGGCAACGTTTCCCATCTCCTCCAAGTATATCTGCTGTTACGAATGTTAGACTCCACTCTGTGAGCGACATCGATCTGCAGGAGATTGTAGACTCCTAAATTGATTGTGCAGTTTGTTTAGGCGATTTTACAGCTAGCTAGCTACTTCACACGCTGATATTGTCTTTGTATTATTGTGTGTAGCCAGCCCATAGAGAGAGCATTGCATTGTGGATTTTGTAGTCTACTTGAGCTGCAACAGATTTCCACAACGAGTTTCCATGTTGCTACCAACCTTATTATAACGCCAAAATGAAACATTTGTTTACAAAAATTGTTTTCACATATTAGTGTAATTTAACACTGTAAATGAAAGTGATGAGTGGCTTTGTGTGGATTTCTCCTTTAATGTGTAGTTTTTCATTTTGTATTTCATGATTTTCTTCATTCTTTGGTTGAGTTTGTTTGTCTTTATACCTCCTTGTCGATTGTAGGCCTAAGTAATTCCTTTGATGTATGCCTTTTATTTCAATGCATGTGTAGGATTTATCTGGGATAGTTTGCATTCACATTCAGCTGTTTTATGCTCCAGTTACTTTCACATTGATGTCAGTATTTGAAGTCAGCCATTGAATCGTGTATTATGCATCTATTTCATTGCACTGTATGCACTGTTCCACAAGTAGGATAAATGAGTCAATGGGGATGTTGAGGTTGAGTAGTACATTGTACACTCCATTCCACAGACCTTTAAACCTAATACAAACCTAATATCGCAGTGATAATTTATGTCTGGGGGCATTTTTGTTAGTTTTTGTTAGTTTTTGCTGTTCTCCAAATAGTATTTTAGAGTTTTTAAGTACAGTAAATGAGCTTCAACTGGTGGGGGGATTTCTGTACACCCCATTTAGCCATACCCAAGGTTTAGCTGTATTTCTACACCCCCAAACTACTTCCTGCGGCAATTGGACAGAGGAGGAGGGGAGGGGAGATGGAGAGTGAGAGAGAAGAGGAGTAGAGAGAGGGAGATGTCAAAAGAGATAGGGCTGACAGACTAACACGCAGTCAACTGAATATCTTTTCATAACTGACTTCTCACCAGTGATATCATCATAACCAGTAACCTTGTCCACTCTTCAACTCTTGGTCCAGCTCAGCTTGACCCTGACATATGAAATTAATGATTTAAAAAACAGACGAAAGCAAAGGTATTAAATTATATATAAAGTAATCTGCAAAGAGAGGTTCACATTTCCATGGAAGGGGAATGTGTGTAATAATAATAATATGCCATTTAGCAGACACTTTTATCCAAAGCGACTTATAGTCATGTGTGCATACATTTTTACGTATGGGTGGTCCCGGGGATCGAACCCGCTACCCTGGCGTTACAAGCGCCATGCTCTACCAATTGAGCTACATGGGTGTTGTTGCACAATACCAACGGTAAGCCTATCTTTGTCATCACATCATAAAAGGTCACTCTCTCTCTCAATTGGCATCGGAAACATATGCTAACATTGCCAAAGCAAGTGAAATAAATAATCACAAACAGATAACATTAAGCAAACAAAAGTTTCAAAAGAAAAATATATTTGAAATGTTAAATTATTAGCTATGTACAATACACGGTAAATGAAATATAAAATAGTCCACAAACTAATTAAACTACATTTATTTACACAACTAGCTGGCTCCACTAGGGCCCACTCAGCCAACTTGCCCCACTAGGGCCCTCTCAGCCAGCTTTCCCCACTAGGGCCCTCTCAGCAAGCCGGCTCCACTAGGGCCCTCTCAGCCAGCTTGCCCCACTAGGGCCCTCTCAGCAAGCCGGCTCCACTAGGGCCCTCAAAGCAAGCTGGCTCCACTAGGGCCCTCTCAGCCATGTGGCTCCACTAGGGCCCTCTCAGCCAGCTGGTCCCACTAGGGCCCTCTCAGCCAGGTGGCTCCACTAGGGCCCTCTCAGCCAGCCGGCT
>NW_028159928.1:0-63978 GCF_964263955.1 Coregonus lavaretus | reverse complement strand
TATTGTCCTGTTACTACAGTCTACTGTCCTGTTACTATAGTCAACTGTCTTGTTACTACAGTCTACTGTCCTGTTACTACAGTCTACTGTCCTGTTACTACAGTCTACTGTACTGTTACTACAGTCTACTGTCCTGTTACTACAGTCTACTGTACTGTTACTACAGTCTACTGTCCTGTTACTGCAGTCTACTGTCCTGTTACTACAGTCTACTGTCCTGTTACTACAGTCTACTTTACTGTTACTGCAGTCTACTGTCCTGTTACTACAGTCTACTGTACTGTTACTACAGTCTACTGTCCTGTTACTGCAGTCTACTGTCCTTTTACTACAGACTACTGTCCTGTTACTACAGTCTACTGTACTATTACTACAGTCAACTGTACTATTACTACAGTCTACTGTCCTGTTACTGCAGTCTAATGTCCTGTTACTACAGTCTACTGTCCTGTTACTACAGTCTACTAACTGTTACTGCAGTCTACTGTCCAGTTACTACAGTCTACTGTCCTGTTACTGCAGTCTACTATCCTGTTACTGCAGTCTACTGTACTGTTACTGCAGTCTACTGTCCTGTTACTACAGTCTACTTTACTGTTACTGCAGTCTACTGTCCTGTTACTACAGTCTACTGTACTGTAACTACAGTCTACTGTCCTGTTACTGCAGTCTACTGTCCTTTTACTACAGTCTACTGTACTATTACTACAGTCAACTGTACTATTACTACAGTCTACTGTCCTGTTACTGCAGTCTAATGTCCTGTTACTACAGTCTACTGTCCTGTTACTACAGTCTACTAACTGTTACTGCAGTCTACTGTCCAGTTACTACAGTCTACTGTCCTGTTACTGCAGTCTACTATCCTGTTACTGCAGTCTACTGTCCTGTTACTACAGTCTACTGTCCTGTTACTACACACTACTGTCCTGTTACTGCAATCTACTGTCCTATTACTACAGTATACTGTACTGTTACTAGTCTACTGTACTGTTACTGCAGTCTACTGTCCTGTTACTACAGTCTACTGTACAGTTACTGCAGTCTACTGTCCTGTTACTACAGTCTACTGTCCTGTTACTGCAGTCTACTGTCCTGTTACTGCAGTCAACTGTCCTGTTACTACAATCTACTGTCCTGTTACTACAGTATACTGTACTGTTACTGCAGTCTACTGTCCTGATACTACAGTCTACTGTCCTGTTACTAGTCTACTGTCCTGTTACTACAGTCTACTGTCCTGTTACTGCAGTCTACTGTCCTGTTACTGCAGTCTACTGTCCTGTTACTACAGTCTACTGTCCTGTTACTGCAGTCTACTGTCCTGTTACTGCAGTCTACTGTCCTGTTACTACAATCTACTGTCCTGTTACTACAGTATACTGTACTGTTACTGCAGTCTACTGTCCTGTTATTACAGTCTACTGTCCTGTTACTAGTCTACTGTCCTGTTACTACAGTCTATTGTCCTGTTACTACAGTCTACTGTCCTGTTACTGCAGTCTACTGTCATGTTACTACAGTCTACTGTCCTGTTACTGCAGTATACTGTCCTGTTACTGCAGTCAACTGTCCTGTTACTACAATCTACTGTCCTATTACTACAGTATACTGTACTGTTACTGCAGTCTACTGTCCTGTTACTACAGTCTACTGTCTTGTTACTAGTCTACTGTCCTGTTACTACAGTCTACTGTCCTGTTACTGCAGTCTACTGTCCTGTTACTGCAGTCTACTGTCCTGTTACTACAGTCTACTGTCCTGTTACTGCAGTCTACTGTCCTGTTACTGCAGTCTACTGTCCTGTTACTACAATATACTGTCCTGTTACTACAGTATACTGTACTGTTACTGCAGTCTACTGTCCTGTTATTACACTCTACTGTCCTGTTACTAGTCTACTGTCCTGTTACTACAGTCTATTGTCCTGTTACTACAGTCTACTGTACTGTTACTAGTCTACTATCCTGTTACTACAGTCTACTGTCCTGTTACTACAGTCTACTGTCCTGTTACTACAGTCTACTGTCCTGTTACTACACACTACTGTCCTGTTAATGCAGTCTACTGTCATGTTACTACAGTCTACTGTCCTGTTACTACAGTCTACTTTACTGTTACTGCAGCCTACTGTCATGTTACTACAGTCTACTGTCCTGTTACTACAGTCTACTGTCCTGTTACTACATACTACTGTCCTGTTACTGCAGTCTACTGTCATGTTACTACAGTCTACTGTCCTGTTACTACAGTCTACTTTACTGTTACTGCAGTCTACTGTCATGTTACTACAGTCTACTGTCCTGTTACTACACTATACTGTACTGTTACTGCAGTCTACTGTCCTGTTACTACAGTCTACTGTCTTGTTACTACAGTCTACTCTCCTGTTACTACAGTCTACTGTCCTGTTACTACAGTCTACTGTCCTGTTACTACACACTACTGTCCTGTTACTGCAGTCTACTGTCATGTTACTACAGTCTACTTTACTGTTACTGCAGTCTACTGTCATGTTACTACAGTCTACTGTCCTGTTACTACAGTCTACTTTACTGTTACTGCAGTCTACTGTCATGTTACTACAGTCTACTGTCCTGTTACTACAGTCTACTGTCTTGTTACTACAGTCTACTGTCCTGTTACTACAGTCTACTGTCCTGTTACTACAGTCTACTGTCTTGTTACTACAGTCTACTGTCCTGTTACTACAGTCTACTGTCCTGTTACTACAGTCTACTGTCCTGTTACTACACACTACTGTCCTGTTACTGCAGTCTACTGTCATGTTACTACAGTCTACTGTCCTGTTACTACAGTCTACTGTCCTGTTACTACACACTACTGTCCTGTTACTGCAGTCTACTGTCATGTTACTACAGTCTACTGTCCTGTTACTACAGTCTACTGTCCTGTTACTACAGTCTATTGTCCTGTTACTACAGTCTACTGTCCTGTTACTATAGTCTACTGTCTTGTTACTACAGTCTACTGTCCTGTTACTACAGTCTACTGTCCTGTTACTACAGTCTACTGTACTGTTACTACAGTCTACTGTCCTGTTACTACAGTCTACTGTCCTGTTACTACAGTCTACTTTACTGTTACTGCAGTCTACTGTCCTGTTACTACAGTCTACTGTACTGTTACTACAGTCTACTGTCCTGTTACTGCAGTCTACTGTCCTTTTACTACAGACTACTGTCCTGTTACTACAGTCTACTGTACTATTACTACAGTCAACTGTACTATTACTACAGTCTACTGTCCTGTTACTGCAGTCTAATGTCCTGTTACTACAGTCTACTGTCCTGTTACTACTGTCTACTAACTGTTACTGCAGTCTACTGTCCAGTTACTACAGTCTACTGTCCTGTTACTGCAGTCTACTATCCTGTTACTGCAGTCTACTGTACTGTTACTGCAGTCTACTGTCCTGTTACTACAGTCTACTTTACTGTTACTGCAGTCTACTGTCCTGTTACTACAGTCTACTGTACTGTAACTACAGTCTACTGTCCTGTTACTGCAGTCTACTGTCCTTTTACTACAGTCTACTGTACTATTACTACAGTCAACTGTACTATTACTACAGTCTACTGTCCTGTTACTGCAGTCTAATGTCCTGTTACTACAGTCTACTGTCCTGTTACTACAGTCTACTAACTGTTACTGCAGTCTACTGTCCAGTTACTACAGTCTACTGTCCTGTTACTGCAGTCTACTATCCTGTTACTGCAGTCTACTGTCCTGTTACTACAGTCTACTGTCCTGTTACTAAACACTACTGTCCTGTTACTGCAATCTACTGTCCTATTACTACAGTATACTGTACTGTTACTAGTCTACTGTACTGTTACTGCAGTCTACTGTCCTGTTACTACAGTCTACTGTACTGTTACTACAGTCTACTGTCCTGTTACTGCAGTCTACTGTCCTGTTACTACAGTCTACTGTCCTGTTACTACAGTCTACTTTACTGTTACTGCAGTCTACTGTCCTGTTACTACAGTCTACTGTACTGTTACTACAGTCTACTGTCCTGTTACTGCAGTCTACTGTCCTTTTACTACAGACTACTGTCCTGTTACTACAGTCTACTGTACTATTACTACAGTCAACTGTACTATTACTACAGTCTACTGTCCTGTTACTGCAGTCTAATGTCCTGTTACTACAGTCTACTGTCCTGTTACTACAGTCTACTAACTGTTACTGCAGTCTACTGTCCAGTTACTACAGTCTACTGTCCTGTTACTGCAGTCTACTATCCTGTTACTGCAGTCTACTGTACTGTTACTGCAGTCTACTGTCCTGTTACTACAGTCTACTTTACTGTTACTGCAGTCTACTGTCCTGTTACTACAGTCTACTGTACTGTAACTACAGTCTACTGTCCTGTTACTGCAGTCTACTGTCCTTTTACTACAGTCTACTGTACTATTACTACAGTCAACTGTACTATTACTACAGTCTACTGTCCTGTTACTGCAGTCTAATGTCCTGTTACTACAGTCTACTGTCCTGTTACTACAGTCTACTAACTGTTACTGCAGTCTACTGTCCAGTTACTACAGTCTACTGTCCTGTTACTGCAGTCTACTATCCTGTTACTGCAGTCTACTGTCCTGTTACTACAGTCTACTGTCCTGTTACTACACACTACTGTCCTGTTACTGCAGTCTACTGTCATGTTACTACAGTCTACTGTCCTGTTACTACAGTCTACTTTACTGTTACTGCAGTCTACTGTCATGTTACTACAGTATACTGTCCTGTTACTACACTATACTGTACTGTTACTGCAGTCTACTGTCCTGTTACTACAGTCTACTGTCTTGTTACTACAGTCTACTGTCCTGTTACTACAGTCTACTGTCCTGTTACTACAGTCTACTGTCCTGTTACTACACACTACTGTCCTGTTACTGCAGTCTACTGTCATGTTACTACAGTCTACTGTCCTGTTACTACAGTCTACTGTCCTGTTACTACAGTCTACTGTCCTGTTACTATAGTCTACTGTCTTGTTACTACAGTCTACTGTCCTGTTACTACAGTCTACTGTCCTGTTACTACAGTCTACTGTACTGTTACTACAGTCTACTGTCCTGTTACTACAGTCTACTGTACTGTTACTACAGTCTACTGTCCTGTTACTGCAGTCTACTGTCCTGTTACTACAGTCTACTGTCCTGTTACTACAGTCTACTGTCATGCTACTAGTCTACTGTCCTGATACTGCAGTCTACTGTCCTGTTACTACAGTCTACTGTCCTGTTACTACACACTACTGTCCTGTTACTGCAGTCTACTGTCATGTTACTACAGTCTACTGTCCTGTTACTACAGTCTACTTTACTGTTACTGCAGTCTACTGTCATGTTACTACAGTCTACTGTCCTGTTACTACACTATACTGTACTGTTACTGCAGTCTACTGTCCTGTTACTACAGTCTACTGTCTTGTTACTACAGTCTACTGTCCTGTTACTACAGTCTACTGTCCTGTTACTACAGTCTACTGTCCTGTTACTACACACTACTGTCCTGTTACTGCAGTCTACTGTCATGTTACTACAGTCTACTGTCCTGTTACTACAGTCTACTGTCCTGTTACTACAGTCTACTGTCCTGTTACTATAGTCTACTGTCTTGTTACTACAGTCTACTGTCCTTTTACTACAGTCTACTGTCCTGTTACTACAGTCTACTGTACTGTTACTACAGTCTACTGTCCTGTTACTACAGTCTACTGTACTGTTACTACAGTCTACTGTCCTGTTACTGCAGTCTACTGTCCTGTTACTACAGTCTACTGTCCTGTTACTACAGTCTACTTTACTGTTACTGCAGTCTACTGTCCTGTTACTACAGTCTACTGTACTGTTACTGCAGTCTACTGTCCTTTTACTACAGTCTACTGTCCTATTACTACAGTCTACTGTACTATTACTACAGTCAACTGTACTATTACTACAGTCTACTGTCCTGTTACTGCAGTCTACTGTCCTGTTACTACAGTCTACTATCCTGTTACTACAGTCTACTAACTGTTACTGCAGTCTACTGTCCAGTTACTACAGTCTACTGTCCTGTTACTGCAGTCTACTATCCTGTTACTGCAGTCTACTGTACTGTTACTGCAGTCTACTGTCCTGTTACTACAGTCTACTGTCCTGTTACTACAGTCTACTGTCCTGTTACTGCAGTCTACTGTCATGTTACTACAGTCTACTGTCCTGTTACTGCAGTATACTGTCCTGTTACTGCAGTCAACTGTCCTGTTACTACAATCTACTGTCCTATTACTACAGTATACTGTACTGTTACTAGTCTACTGTACTGTTACTGCAGTCTACTGTCCTGTTACTACAGTCTACTGTCATGCTACTAGTCTACTGTCCTGTTACTGCAGTCTACTGTCCTGTTACTACAGTCTACTGTCCTGTTACTGCAGTCTACTGTCCTGTTACTACAGTCTACTGTACTGTTACTGCAGTCTACTGTCTTGTTACTACAGTCTACTGTCCTGTTACTACAGTCTACTGTCCTGTTACTACAGTCTACTGTCCTGTTACTACACACTACTGTCCTGTTACTGCAGTCTACTGTCATGTTACTACAGTCTACTGTCCTGTTACTACAGTCTACTGTCCTGTTACTACAGTCTATTGTCCTGTTACTACAGTCTACTGTCCTGTTACGATAGTCTACTGTCTTGTTACTACAGTCTACTGTCCTGTTACTACAGTCTACTGTCCTGTTACTACAGTCTACTGTACTGTTACTACAGTCTACTGTCCTGTTACTACAGTCTACTGTACTGTTACTACAGTCTACTGTCCTGTTACTACAGTCTACTGTCCTGTTACTACAGTCTACTGTCCTGGTACTACAGTCTACTGTACTGTTACTACAGTCTACTGTCCTGTTACTACAGTCTACTTTACTGTTACTGCAGTCTACTGTACTGTTACTACAGTCTACTGTCCTGTTACTACAGTCTACTTTACTGTTACTGCAGTCTACTGTCCTGTTACTACAGTCTACTGTACTGTTACTACAGTCTACTGTCCTGTTACTGCAGTCTACTGTCCAGTTACTGCAGTCTAATGTCCTGTTACTACAGTCTACTGTACTGTTACTACAGTCTACTGTCCTGTTACTGCAGTCTAATGTCCTGTTACTACAGTCTACTGTCCTGTTACTACAGGCTACTAACTGTTACTGCAGTCTACTGTCCAGTTACTACAGTCTACTGTCCTGTTACTGCAGTCTACTATCCTGTTACTGCAGTCTACTGTACTGTTACTGCAGTCTACTGTCCTGTTACTACAGTCTACTGTCCTGTTACTACAGTCTACTTTACTGTTACTGCGGTCTACTGTCCTGTTACTACAGTCTACTGTACTGTTACTACAGTCTACTGTCCTGTTACTGCAGTCTACTGTCCTTTTACTACAGTCTACTGTCCTGTTACTACAGTCTACTGTACTATTACTACAGTCAACTGTACTATTACTACAGTCTACTGTCCTGTTACTGCAGTCTAATGTCCTGTTACTACAGTCTACTGTCCTGTTACTACAGTCTACTAACTGTTACTGCAGTCTACTGTCCAGTTACTACAGTTTACTGTCCTGTTACTGCAGTCTACTATCCTGTTACTGCAGTCTACTGTACTGTTACTGCAGTCTACTGTCCTGTTACTACAGTCTACTGTCATGCTACTAGTCTACTGTCCTGATACTGCAGTCTACTGTCCTGTTACTACAGTCTACTGTCCTGTTACTACAGTCTACTGTACAGTTACTGCAGTCTACTGTCCTGTTACTACAGTCTACTGTCCTGTTACTGCAGTCTACTGTCCTGTTACTGCAGTCAACTGTCCTGTTACTACAATCTACTGTCCTGTTACTACAGTATACTGTACTGTTACTGCAGTCTACTGTCCTGATACTACAGTCTACTGTCCTGTTACTAGTCTACTGTCCTGTTACTACAGTCTACTGTCCTGTTACTGCAGTCTACTGTCCTGTTACTGCAGTCTACTGTCCTGTTACTACAGTCTACTGTCCTGTTACTGCAGTCTACTGTCCTGTTACTGCAGTCTACTGTCCTGTTACTACAATCTACTGTCCTGTTACTACAGTATACTGTACTGTTACTGCAGTCTACTGTCCTGTTATTACAGTCTACTGTCCTGTTACTAGTCTACTGTCCTGTTACTACAGTCTATTGTCCTGTTACTACAGTCTACTGTCCTGTTACTGCAGTCTATTGTCATGTTACTACAGTCTACTGTCCTGTTACTGCAGTATACTGTCCTGTTACTGCAGTCAACTGTCCTGTTACTACAATCTACTGTCCTATTACTACAGTATACTGTACTGTTACTGCAGTCTACTGTCCTGTTACTACAGTCTACTGTCTTGTTACTAGTCTACTGTCCTGTTACTACAGTCTACTGTCCTGTTACTGCAGTCTACTGTCCTGTTACTGCAGTCTACTGTCCTGTTACTACAGTCTACTGTCCTGTTACTGCAGTCTACTGTCCTGTTACTGCAGTCTACTGTCCTGTTACTACAATATACTGTCCTGTTACTACAGTATACTGTACTGTTACTGCAGTCTACTGTCCTGTTATTACACTCTACTGTCCTGTTACTAGTCTACTGTCCTGTTACTACAGTCTATTGTCCTGTTACTACAGTCTACTGTACTGTTACTAGTCTACTATCCTGTTACTACAGTCTACTGTCCTGTTACTACAGTCTACTGTCCTGTTACTACAGTCTACTGTCCTGTTACTACACACTACTGTCCTGTTAATGCAGTCTACTGTCATGTTACTACAGTCTACTGTCCTGTTACTACAGTCTACTTTACTGTTACTGCAGCCTACTGTCATGTTACTACAGTCTACTGTCCTGTTACTACAGTCTACTGTCCTGTTACTACATACTACTGTCCTGTTACTGCAGTCTACTGTCATGTTACTACAGTCTACTGTCCTGTTACTACAGTCTACTTTACTGTTACTGCAGTCTACTGTCATGTTACTACAGTCTACTGTCCTGTTACTACACTATACTGTACTGTTACTGCAGTCTACTGTCCTGTTACTACAGTCTACTGTCTTGTTACTACAGTCTACTCTCCTGTTACTACAGTCTACTGTCCTGTTACTACAGTCTACTGTCCTGTTACTACACACTACTGTCCTGTTACTGCAGTCTACTGTCATGTTACTACAGTCTACTTTACTGTTACTGCAGTCTACTGTCATGTTACTACAGTCTACTGTCCTGTTACTACAGTCTACTTTACTGTTACTGCAGTCTACTGTCATGTTACTACAGTCTACTGTCCTGTTACTACAGTCTACTGTCTTGTTACTACAGTCTACTGTCCTGTTACTACAGTCTACTGTCCTGTTACTACAGTCTACTGTCTTGTTACTACAGTCTACTGTCCTGTTACTACAGTCTACTGTCCTGTTACTACAGTCTACTGTCCTGTTACTACACACTACTGTCCTGTTACTGCAGTCTACTGTCATGTTACTACAGTCTACTGTCTAGTTACTACAGTCTACTGTCCTGTTACTACAGTCTACTGTCCTGTTACTATAGTCTACTGTCTTGTTACTACAGTCTACTGTCCTGTTACTACAGTCTATTGTCCTGTTACTACAGTCTACTGTACTGTTACTACAGTCTACTGTCCTGTTACTACAGTCTACTGTACTGTTACTACAGTCTACTGTCCTGTTACTGCAGTCTACTGTCCTGTTACTACAGTCTACTGTCCTGTTACTGCAGTCTACTGTCCTGTTACTACAGTCTACTGTCCTGTTACTACAGTCTACTTTACTGTTACTGCAGTCTACTGTCCTGTTACTACAGTCTACTGTACTGTTACTACAGTTTACTGTCCTGTTACTGCAGTCTACTGTCCTTTTACTACAGTCTACTGTCCTGTTACTACACACTACTGTCCTGTTACTGCAGTCTACTGTCATGTTACTACAGTCTACTTTACTGTTACTGCAGTCTACTGTCATGTTACTACAGTCTACTGTCCTGTTACTACAGTCTACTTTACTGTTACTGCAGTCTACTGTCATGTTACTACAGTCTACTGTCCTGTTACTACAGTCTACTGTCTTGTTACTACAGTCTACTGTCCTGTTACTACAGTCTACTGTCCTGTTACTACAGTCTACTGTCTTGTTACTACAGTCTACTGTCCTGTTACTACAGTCTACTGTCCTGTTACTACAGTCTACTGTCCTGTTACTACACACTACTGTCCTGTTACTGCAGTCTACTGTCATGTTACTACAGTCTACTGTCTAGTTACTACAGTCTACTGTCCTGTTACTACAGTCTACTGTCCTGTTACTATAGTCTACTGTCTTGTTACTACAGTCTACTGTCCTGTTACTACAGTCTATTGTCCTGTTACTACAGTCTACTGTACTGTTACTACAGTCTACTGTCCTGTTACTACAGTCTACTGTACTGTTACTACAGTCTACTGTCCTGTTACTGCAGTCTACTGTCCTGTTACTACAGTCTACTGTCCTGTTACTGCAGTCTACTGTCCTGTTACTACAGTCTACTGTCCTGTTACTACAGTCTACTTTACTGTTACTGCAGTCTACTGTCCTGTTACTACAGTCTACTGTACTGTTACTACAGTTTACTGTCCTGTTACTGCAGTCTACTGTCCTTTTACTACAGTCTACTGTCCTGTTACTGCAATCTACTGTCCTGTTACTACAGTCTACTGTCCTGTTACTACAGTCTACTAACTGTTACTGCAGTCTACTGTCCAGTTACTACAGTCTACTGTCCTGTTACTGCAGTCTACTATCCTGTTACTGCAGTCTACTGTACTGTTACTGCAGTCTACTGTCCTGTTACTACAGTCTACTGTCCTGTTACTACAGTCTACTTTACTGTTACTGCGGTCTACTGTCCTGTTACTACAGTCTACTGTACTGTTACTACAGTCTACTGTCCTGTTACTGCAGTCTACTGTCCTTTTACTACAGACTACTGTCCTGTTACTACAGTCTACTGTACTATTACTACAGTCAACTGTACTATTACTACAGTCTACTGTCCTGTTACTGCAGTCTAATGTCCTGTTACTACAGTCTACTGTCCTGTTACTACAGTCTACTAACTGTTACTGCAGTCTACTGTCCAGTTACTACAGTCTACTGTCCTGTTACTGCAGTCTACTATCCTGTTACTGCAGTCTACTGTACTGTTACTGCAGTCTACTGTCCTGTTACTACAGTCTACTGTCATGCTACTAGTCTACTGTCCTGATACTGCAGTCTACTGTCATGTTACTACAGTCTACTGTCCTGTTACTACATTCTACTGTACAGTTACTGCAGTCTACTGTCCTGTTACTACAGTCTACTGTCCTGTTACTGCAGTCAACTGTCCTGTTACTACAATCTACTGTCCTGTTACTACAGTATACTGTACTGTTACTGCAGTCTACTGTCCTGATACTACAGTCTACTGTCCTGTTACTAGTCTACTGTCCTGTTACTACAGTCTACTGTCCTGTTACTGCAGTCTACTGTCCTGTTACTGCAGTCTACTGTCCTGTTACTACAGTCTACTGTCCTGTTACTGCAGTCTACTGTCCTGTTACTGCAGTCTACTGTCCTGTTACTACAATCTACTGTCCTGTTACTACAGTATACTGTACTGTTACTGCAGTCTACTGTCCTGTTATTACAGTCTACTGTCCTGTTACTAGTCTACTGTCCTGTTACTACAGTCTATTGTCCTGTTACTACAGTCTACTGTCCTGTTACTGCAGTCTACTGTCATGTTACTACAGTCTACTGTCCTGTTACTGCAGTATACTGTCCTGTTACTGCAGTCAACTGTCCTGTTACTACAATCTACTGTCCTATTACTACAGTATACTGTACTGTTACTGCAGTCTACTGTCCTGTTACTACAGTCTACTGTCCTGTTACTAGTCTACTGTCCTGTTACTACAGTCTACTGTCCTGTTACTGCAGTCTACTGTCCTGTTACTGCAGTCTACTGTCCTGTTACTACAGTCTACTGTCCTGTTACTGCAGTCTACTGTCCTGTTACTGCAGTCTACTGTCCTGTTACTACAATATACTGTCCTGTTACTACAGTATACTGTACTGTTACTGCAGTCTACTGTCCTGTTATTACACTCTACTGTCCTGTTACTAGTCTACTGTCCTGTTACTACAGTCTATTGTCCTGTTACTACAGTCTACTGTACTGTTACTAGTCTACTATCCTGTTACTACAGTCTACTGTCCTGTTACTACAGTCTACTGTCCTGTTACTACAGTCTACTGTCCTGTTACTACACACTACTGTCCTGTTAATGCAGTCTACTGTCATGTTACTACAGTCTACTGTCCTGTTACTACAGTCTACTTTACTGTTACTGCAGCCTACTGTCATGTTACTACAGTCTACTGTCCTGTTACTACAGTCTACTGTCCTGTTACTACACACTACTGTCCTGTTACTGCAGTCTACTGTCATGTTACTACAGTCTACTGTCCTGTTACTACAGTCTACTTTACTGTTACTGCAGTCTACTGTCATGTTACTACAGTCTACTGTCCTGTTACTACACTATACTGTACTGTTACTGCAGTCTACTGTCCTGTTACTACAGTCTACTGTCTTGTTACTACAGTCTACTCTCCTGTTACTACAGTCTACTGTCCTGTTACTACAGTCTACTGTCCTGTTACTACACACTACTGTCCTGTTAATGCAGTCTACTGTCATGTTACTACAGTCTACTTTACTGTTACTGCAGTCTACTGTCATGTTACTACAGTCTACTGTCCTGTTACTACAGTCTACTTTACTGTTACTGCAGTCTACTGTCATGTTACTACAGTCTACTGTCCTGTTACTACAGTCTACTGTCTTGTTACTACAGTCTACTGTACTGTTACTACAGTCTACTGTCCTGTTACTACAGTCTACTGTCTTGTTACTACAGTCTACTGTCCTGTTACTACAGTCTACTGTCCTGTTACTACAGTCTACTGTCCTGTTACTACACACTACTGTCCTGTTACTGCAGTCTACTGTCATGTTACTACAGTCTACTGTCTAGTTACTACAGTCTACTGTCCTGTTACTACAGTCTACTGTCCTGTTACTATAGTCTACTGTCTTGTTACTACAGTCTACTGTCCTGTTACTACAGTCTACTGTCCTGTTACTACAGTCTACTGTACTGTTACTACAGTCTACTGTCCTGTTACTACAGTCTACTGTACTGTTACTACAGTCTACTGTCCTGTTACTGCAGTCTACTGTCCTGTTACTACAGTCTACTGTCCTGTTACTACAGTCTACTTTACTGTTACTGCAGTCTACTGTCCTGTTACTACAGTCTACTGTACTGTTACTACAGTTTACTGTCCTGTTACTGCAGTCTACTGTCCTGTTACTACAGTCTACTGTCCTGTTACTGCAATCTACTGTCCTGTTACTACAGTCTACTGTCCTGTTACTACAGTCTACTTTACTGTTACTGCAGTCTACTGTCCTGTTACTACAGTCTACTGTACTGTTACTTAAGTCTACTGTCCTGTTACTGCAGTCTACTGTCCTTTTACTACAGTCTACTGTCCTATTACTACAGTCTACTGTACTATTACTACAGTCAACTGTACTATTACTACAGTCTACTGTCCTGTTACTGCAGTCTACTGTCCTGTTACTACAGTCTACTGTCCTGTTACTACAGTCTACTAACTGTTACTGCAGTCTACTGTCCAGTTACTACAGTCAACTGTCCTGTTACTGCAGTCTACTATCCTGTTACTGCAGTCTACTGTACTGTTACTGCAGTCTACTGTCCTGTTACTACAGTCTACTGTCATGCTACTAGTCTACTGTCCTGTTACTGCAGTCTACTGTCCTGTTACTACAGTCTACTGTCCTGTTACTACAGTCTACTGTCCTGTTAATGCAGTATACTGTCCTGTTACTGCAGTCAACTGTCCTGTTACTACAATCTACTGTCCTATTACTACAGTATACTGTACTGTTACTGCAGTCTACTGTCCTGTTACTACAGTCTACTGTCCTGTTACTAGTCTACTGTCCTGTTACTACAGTCTACTGTCCTGTTACTGCAGTCTACTGTCCTGTTACTGCAGTCTACTGTCCTGTTACTACAGTCTACTGTCCTGTTACTGCAGTCTACTGTCCTGTTACTGCAGTCTACTGTCCTGTTACTACAATCTGCTGTCCTGTTACTACAGTATACTGTACTGTTACTGCAGTCTACTGTCCTGTTATTACAGTCTACTGTCCTGTTACTAGTCTACTGTCCTGTTACTACAGTCTATTGTCCTGTTACTACAGTCTACTGTCCTGTTACTAGTCTACTATCCTGTTACTACAGTCTACTGTCCTGTTACTACAGTCTACTGTCCTGTTACTACAGTCTACTGTCCTGTTACTACACACTACTGTCCTGTTAATGCAGTCTACTGTCATGTTACTACAGTCTACTGTCCTGTTACTACAGTCTACTTTACTGTTACTGCAGCCTACTGTCATGTTACTACAGTCTACTGTCCTGTTACTGCAGTCTACTGTCCTGTTACTGCAGTCTACTGTCCTGTTACTACAATCTACTGTCCTGTTACTACAGTATACTGTACTGTTACTGCAGTCTACTGTCCTGTTATTACAGTCTACTGTCCTGTTACTAGTCTACTGTCCTGTTACTACAGTCTATTGTCCTGTTACTACAGTCTACTGTCCTGTTACTAGTCTACTATCCTGTTACTACAGTCTACTGTCCTGTTACTACAGTCTACTGTCCTGTTACTACAGTCTACTGTCCAGTTACTACACACTACTGTCCTGTTAATGCAGTCTACTGTCATGTTACTACAGTCTACTGTCCTGTTACTACAGTCTACTTTACTGTTACTGCAGCCTACTGTCATGTTACTACAGTCTACTGTCCTGTTACTACAGTCTGCTGTCCTGTTACTACACACTACTGTCCTGTTACTGCAGTCTACTGTCATGTTACTACAGACTACTGTCCTGTTACTACAGTCTACTTTACTGTTACTGCAGTCTACTGTCATGTTACTACAGTCTACTGTCCTGTTACTACACACTACTGTCCTGTTACTGCAGTCTACTGTCATGTTACTACAGTCTACTGTCCTGTTACTACAGTCTACTGTCTTGTTACTACAGTCTACTGTCCTGTTATTACAGTCTACTGTCCTGTTACTACAGTCTACTGTCCTGTTACTACAGTCTACTGTCCTGTTACTACAGTCTACTGTCCTGTTACTACACACTACTGTCCTGTTACTGCAGTCTACTGTCATGTTACTACAGTCTACTGTCCTGTTACTATAATCTACTGTCCTGTTACTACAGTCTACTGTCCTGTTACTATAGTCTACTGTCTTGTTACTACAGTCTACTGTCCTGTTACTACAGTCTACTGTCCTGTTACTACAGTCTACTGTACTGTTACTACAGTCTACTGTCCTGTTACTACAGTCTACTGTACTGTTACTACAGTCTACTGTCCTGTTACTGCAGTCTGCTGTCCTGTTACTACAGTCTACTGTCCTGTTACTGCAGTCTACTGTCCTTTTACTACAGTCTACTGTCCTCTTACTGCAATCTACTGTCCTGTTACTACAGTCTACTGTCCTGTTACTACAGTCTACTTTACTGTTACTGCAGTCTACTGTCCTGTTACTACAGTCTACTGTACTGTTACTACAGTCTACTGTCCTGTTACTGCAGTCTACTGTCCTTTTACTACAGTCTACTGTCCTATTACTACAGTCTACTGTACTATTACTACAGTCAACTGTACTATTACTACAGTCTACTGTCCTGTTACTGCAGTCTACTGTCCTGTTACTACAGTCTACTGTCCTGTTACTACAGTCTACTAACTGTTACTGCAGTCTACTGTCCAGTTACTACAGTCTACTGTCCTGTTACTGCAGTCTACTATCCTGTTACTGCAGTCTACTGTACTGTTACTGCAGTCTACTGTCCTGTTACTACAGTCTACTGTCATGCTACTAGTCTACTGTCCTGTTACTGCAGTCTACTGTCCTGTTACTACAGTCTATTGTCCTGTTACTACAGTCTACTGTCCTGTTACTAGTCTACTATCCTGTTACTACAGTCTACTGTCCTGTTACTACAGTCTACTGTCCTGTTACTACAGTCTACTGTCCAGTTACTACACACTACTGTCCTGTTAATGCAGTCTACTGTCATGTTACTACAGTCTACTGTCCTGTTACTACAGTCTACTTTACTGTTACTGCAGCCTACTGTCATGTTACTACAGTCTACTGTCCTGTTACTACAGTCTGCTGTCCTGTTACTACACACTACTGTCCTGTTACTGCAGTCTACTGTCATGTTACTACAGACTACTGTCCTGTTACTACAGTCTACTTTACTGTTACTGCAGTCTACTGTCATGTTACTACAGTCTACTGTCCTGTTACTACACACTACTGTCCTGTTACTGCAGTCTACTGTCATGTTACTACAGTCTACTGTCCTGTTACTACAGTCTACTGTCTTGTTACTACAGTCTACTGTCCTGTTATTACAGTCTACTGTCCTGTTACTACAGTCTACTGTCCTGTTACTACAGTCTACTGTCCTGTTACTACAGTCTACTGTCCTGTTACTACACACTACTGTCCTGTTACTGCAGTCTACTGTCATGTTACTACAGTCTACTGTCCTGTTACTATAATCTACTGTCCTGTTACTACAGTCTACTGTCCTGTTACTATAGTCTACTGTCTTGTTACTACAGTCTACTGTCCTGTTACTACAGTCTACTGTCCTGTTACTACAGTCTACTGTACTGTTACTACAGTCTACTGTCCTGTTACTACAGTCTACTGTACTGTTACTACAGTCTACTGTCCTGTTACTGCAGTCTGCTGTCCTGTTACTACAGTCTACTGTCCTGTTACTGCAGTCTACTGTCCTTTTACTACAGTCTACTGTCCTCTTACTGCAATCTACTGTCCTGTTACTACAGTCTACTGTCCTGTTACTACAGTCTACTTTACTGTTACTGCAGTCTACTGTCCTGTTACTACAGTCTACTGTACTGTTACTACAGTCTACTGTCCTGTTACTGCAGTCTACTGTCCTTTTACTACAGTCTACTGTCCTATTACTACAGTCTACTGTACTATTACTACAGTCAACTGTACTATTACTACAGTCTACTGTCCTGTTACTGCAGTCTACTGTCCTGTTACTACAGTCTACTGTCCTGTTACTACAGTCTACTAACTGTTACTGCAGTCTACTGTCCAGTTACTACAGTCTACTGTCCTGTTACTGCAGTCTACTATCCTGTTACTGCAGTCTACTGTACTGTTACTGCAGTCTACTGTCCTGTTACTACAGTCTACTGTCATGCTACTAGTCTACTGTCCTGTTACTGCAGTCTACTGTCCTGTTACTACAGTCTATTGTCCTGTTACTACAGTCTACTGTCCTGTTACTAGTCTACTATCCTGTTACTACAGTCTACTGTCCTGTTACTACAGTCTACTGTCCTGTTACTACAGTCTACTGTCCAGTTACTACACACTACTGTCCTGTTAATGCAGTCTACTGTCATGTTACTACAGTCTACTGTCCTGTTACTACAGTCTACTTTACTGTTACTGCAGCCTACTGTCATGTTACTACAGTCTACTGTCCTGTTACTACAGTCTGCTGTCCTGTTACTACACACTACTGTCCTGTTACTGCAGTCTACTGTCATGTTACTACAGACTACTGTCCTGTTACTACAGTCTACTTTACTGTTACTGCAGTCTACTGTCATGTTACTACAGTCTACTGTCCTGTTACTACACACTACTGTCCTGTTACTGCAGTCTACTGTCATGTTACTACAGTCTACTGTCCTGTTACTACAGTCTACTGTCTTGTTACTACAGTCTACTGTCCTGTTATTACAGTCTACTGTCCTGTTACTACAGTCTACTGTCCTGTTACTACAGTCTACTGTCCTGTTACTACAGTCTACTGTCCTGTTACTACACACTACTGTCCTGTTACTGCAGTCTACTGTCATGTTACTACAGTCTACTGTCCTGTTACTATAATCTACTGTCCTGTTACTACAGTCTACTGTCCTGTTACTATAGTCTACTGTCTTGTTACTACAGTCTACTGTCCTGTTACTACAGTCTACTGTCCTGTTACTACAGTCTACTGTACTGTTACTACAGTCTACTGTCCTGTTACTACAGTCTACTGTACTGTTACTACAGTCTACTGTCCTGTTACTGCAGTCTGCTGTCCTGTTACTACAGTCTACTGTCCTGTTACTGCAGTCTACTGTCCTTTTACTACAGTCTACTGTCCTCTTACTGCAATCTACTGTCCTGTTACTACAGTCTACTGTCCTGTTACTACAGTCTACTTTACTGTTACTGCAGTCTACTGTCCTGTTACTACAGTCTACTGTACTGTTACTACAGTCTACTGTCCTGTTACTGCAGTCTACTGTCCTTTTACTACAGTCTACTGTCCTATTACTACAGTCTACTGTACTATTACTACAGTCAACTGTACTATTACTACAGTCAACTGTCCTGTTACTGCAGTCTACTGTCCTGTTACTACAGTCTACTGTCCTGTTACTACAGTCTACTAACTGTTACTGCAGTCTACTGTCCAGTTACTACAGTCTACTGTCCTGTTACTGCAGTCTACTATCCTGTTACTGCAGTCTACTGTACTGTTACTGCAGTCTACTGTCCTGTTACTACAGTCTACTGTCATGCTACTAGTCTACTGTCCTGTTACTGCAGTCTACTGTCCTGTTACTACAGTCTACTGTCCTGTTACTACAGTCTACTGTCCTGTTACTGCAGTCTACTGTCATGTTACTACAGTCTACTGTCCTTTTACTGCAGTCTACTGTCCTGTTACTACAATCTACTGTCCTATTACTACAGTATACTGTACAGTTACTGCAGTCTACTGTCCTGTTACTACAGTCTACTGTCCTGTTACTAGTCTACTGTCCTGTTACTACAGTCTACTGTCCTGTTACTGCAGTCTACTGTCCTGTTACTGCAGTCTACTGTCCTGTTACTACAGTCTACTGTCCTGTTACTGCAGTCTACTGTCCTGTTACTGCAGTCTACTGTCCTGTTACTACAATCTACTGTCCTGTTACTACAGTATACTGTACTGTTACTGCAGTCTACTGTCCTGTTATTACAGTCTACTGTCCTGTTACTAGTCTACTGTCCTGTTACTACAGTATATTGTCCTGTTACTACAGTCTACTGTCCTGTTACTAGTCTACTATCCTGTTACTACAGTCTACTGTCCTGTTACTACAGTCTACTGTCCTGTTACTACAGTCTACTGTCCTGTTACTACACACTACTGTCCTGTTAATGCAGTCTACTGTCATGTTACTACAGTCTACTGTCCTGTTACTACAGTCTACTTTACTGTTACTGCAGCCTACTGTCATGTTACTACAGTCTACTGTCCTGTTACTACAGTCTACTGTCCTGTTACTACACACTACTGTCCTGTTACTGCAGTCTACTGTCATGTTACTACAGTCTACTGTCCTGTTACTACAGTCTACTTTACTGTTACTGCAGTCTACTGTCATGTTACTACAGTCTACTGTCCTGTTACTACACTATACTGTACTGTTACTGCAGTCTACTGTCCTGTTACTACAGTCTACTGTCTTGTTACTACAGTCTACTGTCCTGTTACTACAGTCTACTGTCCTGTTACTACAGTCTACTGTCCTGTTACTACACACTACTGTCCTGTTACTGCAGTCTACTGTCATGTTACTACAGTCTACTTTACTGTTACTGCAGTCTACTGTCATGTTACTACAGTCTACTGTCCTGTTACTACAGTCTACTTTACTGTTACTGCAGTCTACTGTCATGTTACTACAGTCTACTGTCCTGTTACTACAGTCTACTGTCTTGTTACTACAGTCTACTGTACTGTTACTACAGTCTACTGTCCTGTTACTACAGTCTACTGTCTTGTTACTACAGTCTACTGTCCTGGTACTACAGTCTACTGTCCTGTTACTACAGTCTACTGTCCTGTTACTACACACTACTGTCATGTTACTGCAGTCTACTGTCATGTTACTACAGTCTACTGTCCTGTTACTACAGTCTACTGTCCTGTTACTACAGTCTACTGTCCTGTTACTATAGTCTACTGTCTTGTTACTACAGTCTACTGTCCTGTTACTACAGTCTACTGTCCTTTTACTACAGTCTACTGTCATATTACTACAGTCTACTGTACTATTACTACAGTCTACTGTCCTGTTACTACAGTCTACTAACTGTTACTGCAGTCTACTGTCCAGTTACTAAAGTCTACTGTCCTGTT
The DNA here is from genome assembly GCF_964263955.1 of Coregonus lavaretus. Lineage (NCBI taxonomy): Eukaryota > Metazoa > Chordata > Actinopteri > Salmoniformes > Salmonidae > Coregonus > Coregonus lavaretus. The sequence goes on along the minus strand of NW_028159928.1, from coordinate 43,474 downwards.
ACTGCAGTCTACTATCCTGTTACTGCAGTCTACTGTACTGTTACTGCAGTCTACTGTCCTGTTACTACAGTCTACTGTCATGCGACTAGTCTACTGTCCTGTTACTGCAGTCTACTGTCCTGTTACTACAGTCTACTGTCCTGTTACTACAGTCTACTGTCCTGTTACTGCAGTCTACTGTCCTGTTACTACAGTCTACTGTCCTGTTACTGCAGTATACTGTCCTGTTACTGCAGTCAACTGTCCTGTTACTACAATCTACTGTCCTATTACTACAGTATACTGTACTGTTACTGCAGTCTACTGTCCTGTTACTACAGTCTACTGTCCTGTTACTAGTCTACTGTCCTGTTACTACAGTCTACTGTCCTGTTACTGCAGTCTACTGTCCTGTTACTGCAGTCTACTGTCCTGTTACTACAGTCTACTGTCCTGTTACTGCAGTCTACTGTCCTGTTACTGCAGTCTACTGTCCTGTTACTGCAGTCTACTATCCTGTTACTGCAGTCTACTGTACTGTTACTGCAGTCTACTGTCCTGTTACTACAGTCTACTGTCATGCTACTAGTCTACTGTCCTGTTACTGCAGTCTACTGTCCTGTTACTACAGTCTACTGTCCTGTTACTACAGTATACTGTCCTGTTACTGCAGTCTACTGTCCTGTTACTACAGTCTACTGTCCTGTTACTGCAGTATACTGTCCTGTTACTGCAGTCAACTGTCCTGTTACTACAATCTACTGTCCTATTACTACAGTATACTGTACTGTTACTGCAGTCTACTGTCCTGTTACTACAGTCTACTGTCCTGTTACTAGTCTACTGTCCTGTTACTACAGTCTACTGTCCTGTTACTGCAGTCTACTGTCCTGTTACTGCAGTCTACTGTCCTGTTACTACAGTCTACTGTCCTGTTACTGCAGTCTACTGTCCTGTTACTGCAGTCTACTGTCCTGTTACTACAATCTACTGTCCTGTTACTACAGTATAATGTACTGTTACTGCAGTCTACTGTCCTGTTATTACAGTCTACTGTCCTGTTACTAGTCTACTGTCCTGTTACTACAGTCTACTGTCCTGTTACTACAGTCTACTGTCCTGTTACTAGTCTACTATCCTGTTACTACAGTCTACTGTCCTGTTACTACAGTCTACTGTCCTGTTACTACAGTCTACTGTCCTGTTACTACACACTACTGTCCTGTTAATGCAGTCTACTGTGATGTTACTACAGTCTACTGTCCTGTTACTACAGTCTACTTTACTGTTTCTGCAGCCTACTGTCATGTTACTACAGTCTACTGTCCTGTTACTACAGTCTACTGTCCTGTTACTACACACTACTGTCCTGTTACTGCAGTCTACTGTGATGTTACTACAGTCTACTGTCCCGTTACTGCAGTCTACTGTCCTGTTACTGCAGTCTACTGTCCTGTTACTACAATCTACTGTCCTGTTACTACAGTATACTGTACTGTTACTGCAGTCTACTGTCCTGTTATTACAGTCTACTGTCCTGTTACTAGTCTACTGTCCTGTTACTACAGTCTATTGTCCTGTTACTACAGTCTACTGTCCTGTTACTAGTCTACTATCCTGTTACTACAGTCTACTGTCCTGTTACTACAGTCTACTGTCCTGTTACTACAGTCTACTGTCCTGTTACTACACACTACTGTCCTGTTAATGCAGTCTACTGTCATGTTACTACAGTCTACTGTCCTGTTACTACAGTCTACTTTACTGTTACTGCAGCCTACTGTCATGTTACTACAGTCTACTGTCCTGTTACTACAGTCTACTGTCCTGTTACTACACACTACTGTCCTGTTACTGCAGTCTACTGTCATGTTACTACAGTCTACTGTCCTGTTACTACAGTCTACTTTACTGTTACTGCAGTCTACTGTCATGTTACTACAGTCTACTGTCCTGTTACTACACTATACTGTACTGTTACTGCAGTCTACTGTCCTGTTACTACAGTCTACTGTCTTGTTACTACAGTCTACTCTCCTGTTACTACAGTCTACTGTCCTGTTACTACAGTCTACTGTCCTGTTACTACACACTACTGTCCTGTTACTGCAGTCTACTGTCATGTTACTACAGTCTACTTTACTGTTACTGCAGTCTACTGTCATGTTACTACAGTCTACTTTACTGTTACTGCAGTCTACTGTCATGTTACTACAGTCTACTGTCCTGTTACTACAGTCTACTGTCTTGTTACTACAGTCTACTGTCCTGTTACTACAGTCTACTGTCCTGTTACTACAGTCTACTGTCTTGTTACTACAGTCTACTGTCCTGTTACTACAGTCTACTGTCCTGTTACTACAGTCTACTGTCCTGTTACTACACACTACTGTCCTGTTACTGCAGTCTACTGTCATGTTACTACAGTCTACTGTCCTGTTACTACAGTCTACTGTCCTGTTACTACAGTCTACTGTCCTGTTACTATAGTCTACTGTATTTGTTACTACAGTCTACTGTCCTGTTACTACAGTCTACTGTCCTGTTACTACAGTCTACTGTACTGTTACTACAGTCTACTGTCCTGTTACTACAGTCTACTGTACTGTTACTACAGTCTACTGTCCTGTTACTGCAGTCTACTGTCCTGTTACTACAGTCTACTGTCCTGTTACTACAGTCTACTTTACTGTTACTGCAGTCTACTGTCCTGTTACTACAGTCTACTGTACTGTTACTACAGTTTACTGTCCTGTTACTGCAGTCTACTGTCCTTTTACTACAGTCTACTGTCCTGTTACTGCAATCTACTGTCCTGTTACTACAGTCTACTGTCCTGTTACTACAGTCTACTTTACTGTTACTGCAGTCTACTGTCCTGTTACTACAGTCTACTGTACTGTTACTACAGTCTACTGTCCTGTTACTGCAGTCTACTGTCCTTTTACTACAGTCTACTGTCCTATTACTACAGTCTACTGTACTATTACTACAGTCAACTGTACTATTACTACAGTCTACTGTCCTGTTACTGCAGTCTACTGTCCTGTTACTACAGTCTACTGTCCTGTTACTACAGTCTACTAACTGTTACTGCAGTCTACTGTCCAGTTACTACAGTCTACTGTCCTGTTACTGCAGTCTACTATCCTGTTACTGCAGTCTACTGTACTGTTACTGCAGTCTACTGTCCTGTTACTACAGTCTACTGTCATGCTACTAGTCTACTGTCCTGTTACTGCAGTCTACTGTCCTGTTACTACAGTCTACTGTCCTGTTACTACAGTCTACTGTCCTGTTACTGCAGTCTACTGTCATGTTACTACAGTCTACTGTCCTGTTACTGCAGTATACTGTCCTGTTACTGCAGTCTACTGTCCTGTTACTACAGTCTACTGTCCTGTTACTAGTCTACTGTCCTGTTACTACAGTCTACTGTCCTGTTACTGCAGTCTACTGTCCTGTTACTGCAGTCTACTGTCCTGTTACTACAGTCTACTGTCCTGTTACTGCAGACTACTGTCCTGTTACTGCAGTATACTGTCCTGTTACTACAATCTGCTGTCCTGTTACTACAGTATACTGTACTGTTACTGCAGTCTACTGTCCTGTTATTACAGTCTACTGTCCTGTTACTAGTCTACTGTCCTGTTACTACAGTCTATTGTCCTGTTACTACAGTCTACTGTCCTGTTACTAGTCTACTATCCTGTTACTACAGTCTACTGTCCTGTTACTACAGTCTACTGTCCTGTTACTACAGTCTACTGTCCTGTTACTACACACTACTGTCCTGTTAATGCAGTCTACTGTCATGTTACTACAGTCTACTGTCCTGTTACTACAGTCTACTTTACTGTTACTGCAGCCTACTGTCATGTTACTACAGTCTACTGTCCTGTTACTGCAGTCTACTGTCCTGTTACTGCAGTCTACTGTCCTGTTACTACAATCTACTGTCCTGTTACTACAGTATACTGTACTGTTACTGCAGTCTACTGTCCTGTTATTACAGTCTACTGTCCTGTTACTAGTCTACTGTCCTGTTACTACAGTCTATTGTCCTGTTACTACAGTCTACTGTCCTGTTACTAGTCTACTATCCTGTTACTACAGTCTACTGTCCTGTTACTAGTCTACTGTCCTGTTACTACAGTCTACTGTCCTGTTACTACAGTCTACTGTCCTGTTACTACAGTCTACTGTCCTGTTACTACAGTCTACTGTCCTGTTACTACACACTACTGTCCTGTTACTGCAGTCCACTGTCATGTTACTACAGTCTACTGTCCTGTTACTACAGTCTACTGTCCTGTTACTACAGTCTACTGTCCTGTTACTATAGTCTACTGTCTTGTTACTACAGTCTACTGTCCTGTTACTACAGTCTACTGTCCTGTTACTACAGTCTACTGTACTGTTACTACAGTCTACTGTCCTGTTACTACAGTCTACTGTACTGTTACTACAGTCTACTGTCCTGTTACTGCAGTCTACTGTCCTGTTACTGCAGTCTACTGTCCTGTTACTACAGTCTACTGTCCTGTTACTGCAGTCTACTGTCCTGTTACTGCAGTCTACTGTCCTGTTACTACAATCTACTGTCCTGTTACTACAGTATAATGTACTGTTACTGCAGTCTACTGTCCTGTTATTACAGTCTACTGTCCTGTTACTAGTCTACTGTCCTGTTACTACAGTCTACTGTCCTGTTACTACAGTCTACTGTCCTGTTACTAGTCTACTATCCTGTTACTACAGTCTACTGTCCTGTTACTACAGTCTACTGTCCTGTTACTACAGTCTACTGTCCTGTTACTACACACTACTGTCCTGTTAATGCAGTCTACTGTGATGTTACTACAGTCTACTGTCCTGTTACTACAGTCTACTTTACTGTTTCTGCAGCCTACTGTCATGTTACTACAGTCTACTGTCCTGTTACTACAGTCTACTGTCCTGTTACTACACACTACTGTCCTGTTACTGCAGTCTACTGTGATGTTACTACAGTCTACTGTCCCGTTACTGCAGTCTACTGTCCTGTTACTGCAGTCTACTGTCCTGTTACTACAATCTACTGTCCTGTTACTACAGTATACTGTACTGTTACTGCAGTCTACTGTCCTGTTATTACAGTCTACTGTCCTGTTACTAGTCTACTGTCCTGTTACTACAGTCTATTGTCCTGTTACTACAGTCTACTGTCCTGTTACTAGTCTACTATCCTGTTACTACAGTCTACTGTCCTGTTACTACAGTCTACTGTCCTGTTACTACAGTCTACTGTCCTGTTACTACACACTACTGTCCTGTTAATGCAGTCTACTGTCATGTTACTACAGTCTACTGTCCTGTTACTACAGTCTACTTTACTGTTACTGCAGCCTACTGTCATGTTACTACAGTCTACTGTCCTGTTACTACAGTCTACTGTCCTGTTACTACACACTACTGTCCTGTTACTGCAGTCTACTGTCATGTTACTACAGTCTACTGTCCTGTTACTACAGTCTACTTTACTGTTACTGCAGTCTACTGTCATGTTACTACAGTCTACTGTCCTGTTACTACACTATACTGTACTGTTACTGCAGTCTACTGTCCTGTTACTACAGTCTACTGTCTTGTTACTACAGTCTACTCTCCTGTTACTACAGTCTACTGTCCTGTTACTACAGTCTACTGTCCTGTTACTACACACTACTGTCCTGTTACTGCAGTCTACTGTCATGTTACTACAGTCTACTTTACTGTTACTGCAGTCTACTGTCATGTTACTACAGTCTACTTTACTGTTACTGCAGTCTACTGTCATGTTACTACAGTCTACTGTCCTGTTACTACAGTCTACTGTCTTGTTACTACAGTCTACTGTCCTGTTACTACAGTCTACTGTCCTGTTACTACAGTCTACTGTCTTGTTACTACAGTCTACTGTCCTGTTACTACAGTCTACTGTCCTGTTACTACAGTCTACTGTCCTGTTACTACACACTACTGTCCTGTTACTGCAGTCTACTGTCATGTTACTACAGTCTACTGTCCTGTTACTACAGTCTACTGTCCTGTTACTACAGTCTACTGTCCTGTTACTATAGTCTACTGTATTTGTTACTACAGTCTACTGTCCTGTTACTACAGTCTACTGTCCTGTTACTACAGTCTACTGTACTGTTACTACAGTCTACTGTCCTGTTACTACAGTCTACTGTACTGTTACTACAGTCTACTGTCCTGTTACTGCAGTCTACTGTCCTGTTACTACAGTCTACTGTCCTGTTACTACAGTCTACTTTACTGTTACTGCAGTCTACTGTCCTGTTACTACAGTCTACTGTACTGTTACTACAGTTTACTGTCCTGTTACTGCAGTCTACTGTCCTTTTACTACAGTCTACTGTCCTGTTACTGCAATCTACTGTCCTGTTACTACAGTCTACTGTCCTGTTACTACAGTCTACTTTACTGTTACTGCAGTCTACTGTCCTGTTACTACAGTCTACTGTACTGTTACTACAGTCTACTGTCCTGTTACTGCAGTCTACTGTCCTTTTACTACAGTCTACTGTCCTATTACTACAGTCTACTGTACTATTACTACAGTCAACTGTACTATTACTACAGTCTACTGTCCTGTTACTGCAGTCTACTGTCCTGTTACTACAGTCTACTGTCCTGTTACTACAGTCTACTAACTGTTACTGCAGTCTACTGTCCAGTTACTACAGTCTACTGTCCTGTTACTGCAGTCTACTATCCTGTTACTGCAGTCTACTGTACTGTTACTGCAGTCTACTGTCCTGTTACTACAGTCTACTGTCATGCTACTAGTCTACTGTCCTGTTACTGCAGTCTACTGTCCTGTTACTACAGTCTACTGTCCTGTTACTACAGTCTACTGTCCTGTTACTGCAGTCTACTGTCATGTTACTACAGTCTACTGTCCTGTTACTGCAGTATACTGTCCTGTTACTGCAGTCTACTGTCCTGTTACTACAGTCTACTGTCCTGTTACTAGTCTACTGTCCTGTTACTACAGTCTACTGTCCTGTTACTGCAGTCTACTGTCCTGTTACTGCAGTCTACTGTCCTGTTACTACAGTCTACTGTCCTGTTACTGCAGACTACTGTCCTGTTACTGCAGTATACTGTCCTGTTACTACAATCTGCTGTCCTGTTACTACAGTATACTGTACTGTTACTGCAGTCTACTGTCCTGTTATTACAGTCTACTGTCCTGTTACTAGTCTACTGTCCTGTTACTACAGTCTATTGTCCTGTTACTACAGTCTACTGTCCTGTTACTAGTCTACTATCCTGTTACTACAGTCTACTGTCCTGTTACTACAGTCTACTGTCCTGTTACTACAGTCTACTGTCCTGTTACTACACACTACTGTCCTGTTAATGCAGTCTACTGTCATGTTACTACAGTCTACTGTCCTGTTACTACAGTCTACTTTACTGTTACTGCAGCCTACTGTCATGTTACTACAGTCTACTGTCCTGTTACTGCAGTCTACTGTCCTGTTACTGCAGTCTACTGTCCTGTTACTACAATCTACTGTCCTGTTACTACAGTATACTGTACTGTTACTGCAGTCTACTGTCCTGTTATTACAGTCTACTGTCCTGTTACTAGTCTACTGTCCTGTTACTACAGTCTATTGTCCTGTTACTACAGTCTACTGTCCTGTTACTAGTCTACTATCCTGTTACTACAGTCTACTGTCCTGTTACTAGTCTACTGTCCTGTTACTACAGTCTACTGTCCTGTTACTACAGTCTACTGTCCTGTTACTACAGTCTACTGTCCTGTTACTACAGTCTACTGTCCTGTTACTACACACTACTGTCCTGTTACTGCAGTCCACTGTCATGTTACTACAGTCTACTGTCCTGTTACTACAGTCTACTGTCCTGTTACTACAGTCTACTGTCCTGTTACTATAGTCTACTGTCTTGTTACTACAGTCTACTGTCCTGTTACTACAGTCTACTGTCCTGTTACTACAGTCTACTGTACTGTTACTACAGTCTACTGTCCTGTTACTACAGTCTACTGTACTGTTACTACAGTCTACTGTCCTGTTACTGCAGTCTACTGTCCTGTTACTACAGTCTACTGTCCTGTTACTACAGTCTACTTTACTGTTACTGCAGTCTACTGTCCTCATACTACAGTCTACTGTACTGTTACTACAGTTTACTGTCCTGTTACTGCAGTCTACTGTCCTTTTACTACAGTCTACTGTCCTGTTACTGCAATCTACTGTCCTGTTACTACAGTCTACTGTCCTGTTACTACAGTCTACTTTACTGTTACTGCAGTCTACTGTCCTGTTACTACAGTCTACTGTCCTGTTACTACAGTCTACTGTCCTATTACTACAGTCTACTGTACTATTACTACAGTCAATTGTACTATTACTACAGTCTACTGTCCTGTTACTGCAGTCTACTGTCCTGTTACTACAGTCTACTGTCCTGTTACTACAGTCTACTAACTGTTACTGCAGTCTACTGTCCAGTTACTACAGTCTACTGTCCTGTTACTGCAGTCTACTATCCTGTTACTGCAGTCTACTGTACTGTTACTGCAGTCTACTGTCCTGTTACTACAGTCTACTGTCATGCTACTATTCTACTGTCCTGTTACTGCAGTCTACTGTCCTGTTACTACAGTCTACTGTCCTGTTACTACAGTCTACTGTCCTGTTACTGCAGTCTACTGTCCTGTTACTACAGTCTACTGTCCTGTTACTGCAGTATACTGTCCTGTTACTGCAGTCAACTTTCCTGTTACTACAATCTACTGTCCTATTACTACAGTATACTGTACTGTTACTGCAGTCTACTGTCCTGTTACTACAGTCTACTGTCCTGTTACTAGTCTACTGTCCTGTTACTACAGTCTACTGTCCTGTTACTACAATCTACTGTCCTGTTACTACAGTATACTGTACTGTTACTGCAGTCTACTGTCCTGTTATTACAGTCTACTGTCCTGTTACTAGTCTACTGTCCTGTTACTACAGTCTATTGTCCTGTTACTACACTATACTGTACTGTTACTGCAGTCTACTGTCCTGTTACTACAGTCTACTGTCTTGTTACTACAGTCCACTCTCCTGTTACTACAGTCTACTTTACTGTTACTGCAGTCTACTGTCATGTTACTACAGTCTACTGTCCTGTTACTACACTATACTGTACTGTTACTGCAGTCTACTGTCCTGTTACTACAGTCTACTGTCTTGTTACTACAGTCTACTCTCCTGTTACTACAGTCTACTGTCCTGTTACTACAGTCTACTGTCCTGTTACTACACACTACTGTCCTGTTACTGCAGTCTACTGTCATGTTACTACAGTCTACTTTACTGTTACTGCAGTCTACTGTCATGTTACTACAGTCTACTGTCCTGTTACTACAGTCTACTTTACTGTTACTGCAGTCTACTGTCATGTTACTACAGTCTACTGTCCTGTTACTACAGTCTACTGTCTTGTTACTACAGTCTACTGTCCTGTTACTACAGTCTACTGTCCTGTTACTACAGTCTACTGTCTTGTTACTACAGTCTACTGTCCTGTTACTACAGTCTACTGTCCTGTTACTACAGTCTACTGTCCTGTTACTACACACTACTGTCCTGTTACTGCAGTCTACTGTCATGTTACTACAGTCTACTGTCTAGTTACTACAGTCTACTGTCCTGTTACTACAGTCTACTGTCCTGTTACTATAGTCTACTGTCTTGTTACTACAGTCTACTGTCCTGTTACTACAGTCTACTGTCCTGTTACTACAGTCTACTGTACTGTTACTACAGTCTACTGTCCTGTTACTACAGTCTACTGTACTGTTACTACAGTCTACTGTCCTGTTACTGCAGTCTACTGTCCTGTTACTACAGTCTACTGTCCTGTTACTACAGTCTACTTTACTGTTACTGCAGTCTACTGTCCTGTTACTACAGTCTACTGTACTGTTACTACAGTTTACTGTCCTGTTACTGCAGTCTACTGTCCTTTTACTACAGTCTACTGTCCTGTTACTGCAATCTACTGTCCTGTTACTACAGTCTACTGTCCTGTTACTACAGTCTACTAACTGTTACTGCAGTCTACTGTCCAGTTACTACAGTCTACTGTCTTGTTACTGCAGTCTACTATCCTGTTACTGCAGTCTACTGTACTGTTACTGCAGTCTACTGTCCTGTTACTACAGTCTACTGTCCTGTTACTACAGTCTACTTTACTGTTACTGCGGTCTACTGTCCTGTTACTACAGTCTACTGTACTGTTACTACAGTCTACTGTCCTGTTACTGCAGTCTACTGTCCTTTTACTACAGACTACTGTCCTGTTACTACAGTCTACTGTACTATTACTACAGTCAACTGTACTATTACTACAGTCTACTGTCCTGTTACTGCAGTCTAATGTCCTGTTACTACAGTCTACTGTCCTGTTACTACAGTCTACTAACTGTTACTGCAGTCTACTGTCCAGTTACTACAGTCTACTGTCCTGTTACTGCAGTCTACTATCCTGTTACTGCAGTCTACTGTACTGTTACTGCAGTCTACTGTCCTGTTACTACAGTCTACTGTCATGCTACTAGTCTACTGTCCTGATACTGCAGTCTACTGTCCTGTTACTACAGTCTACTGTCCTGTTACTACAGTCTACTGTACAGTTACTGCAGTCTACTGTCCTGTTACTACAGTCTACTGTCCTGTTACTGCAGTCTACTGTCCTGTTACTGCAGTCAACTGTCCTGTTACTACAATCTACTGTCCTGTTACTACAGTATACTGTACTGTTACTGCAGTCTACTGTCCTGATACTACAGTCTACTGTCCTGTTACTAGTCTACTGTCCTGTTACTACAGTCTACTGTCCTGTTACTGCAGTCTACTGTCCTGTTACTGCAGTCTACTGTCCTGTTACTACAGTCTACTGTCCTGTTACTGCAGTCTACTGTCCTGTTACTGCAGTCTACTGCCCTGTTACTACAATCTACTGTCCTGTTACTACAGTATACTGTACTGTTACTGCAGTCTACTGTCCTGTTATTACAGTCTACTGTCCTGTTACTAGTCTACTGTCCTGTTACTACAGTCTATTGTCCTGTTACTACAGTCTACTGTCCTGTTACTGCAGTCTACTGTCATGTTACTACAGTCTACTGTCCTGTTACTGCAGTATACTGTCCTGTTACTGCAGTCAACTGTCCTGTTACTACAATCTACTGTCCTATTACTACAGTATACTGTACTGTTACTGCAGTCTACTGTCCTGTTACTACAGTCTACTGTCCTGTTACTAGTCTACTGTCCTGTTACTACAGTCTACTGTCCTGTTACTGCAGTCTACTGTCCTGTTACTGCAGTCTACTGTCCTGTTACTACAGTCTACTGTCCTGTTACTGCAGTCTACTGTCCTGTTACTGCAGTCTACTGTCCTGTTACTACAATATACTGTCCTGTTACTACAGTATACTGTACTGTTACTGCAGTCTACTGTCCTGTTATTACACTCTACTGTCCTGTTACTAGTCTACTGTCCTGTTACTACAGTCTATTGTCCTGTTACTACAGTCTACTGTACTGTTACTAGTCTACTATCCTGTTACTACAGTCTACTGTCCTGTTACTACAGTCTACTGTCCTGTTACTACAGTCTACTGTCCTGTTACTACACACTACTGTCCTGTTAATGCAGTCTACTGTCATGTTACTACAGTCTACTGTCCTGTTACTACAGTCTACTTTACTGTTACTGCAGCCTACTGTCATGTTACTACAGTCTACTGTCCTGTTACTACAGTCTACTGTCCTGTTACTACACACTACTGTCCTGTTACTGCAGTCTACTGTCATGTTACTACAGTCTACTGTCCTGTTACTACAGTCTACTTTACTGTTACTGCAGTCTACTGTCATGTTACTACAGTCTACTGTCCTGTTACTACACTATACTGTACTGTTACTGCAGTCTACTGTCCTGTTACTACAGTCTACTGTCTTGTTACTACAGTCTACTCTCCTGTTACTACAGTCTACTGTCCTGTTACTACATTCTACTGTCCTGTTACTACACAATACTGTCCTGTTACTGCAGTCTACTGTCATGTTACTACAGTCTACTTTACTGTTACTGCAGTCTACTGTCATGTTACTACAGTCTACTGTCCTGTTACTACAGTCTACTTTACTGTTACTGCAGTCTACTGTCATGTTACTACAGTCTACTGTCCTGTTACTACAGTCTACTGTCTTGTTACTACAGTCTACTGTCCTGTTACTACAGTCTACTGTCCTGTTACTACAGTCTACTGTCTTGTTACTACAGTCTACTGTCCTGTTACTACAGTCTACTGTCCTGTTACTACAGTCTACTGTCCTGTTACTACACACTACTGTCCTGTTACTGCAGTCTACTGTCATGTTACTACAGTCTACTGTCTAGTTACTACAGTCTACTGTCCTGTTACTACAGTCTACTGTCCTGTTACTATAGTCTACTGTCTTGTTACTACAGTCTACTGTCCTGTTACTACAGTCTACTGTCCTGTTACTACAGTCTACTGTACTGTTACTACAGTCTACTGTCCTGTTACTACAGTCTACTGTACTGTTACTACAGTCTACTGTCCTGTTACTGCAGTCTACTGTCCTGTTACTACAGTCTACTGTCCTGTTACTACAGTCTACTTTACTGTTACTGCAGTCTACTGTCCTGTTACTACAGTCTACTGTACTGTTACTACAGTTTACTGTCCTGTTACTGCAGTCTACTGTCCTTTTACTACAGTCTACTGTCCTGTTACTGCAATCTACTGTCCTGTTACTACAGTCTACTGTCCTGTTACTACAGTCTACTTTACTGTTACTGCAGTCTACTGTCCTGTTACTACAGTCTACTGTACTGTTACTTAAGTCTACTGTCCTGTTACTGCAGTCTACTGTCCTTTTACTACAGTCTACTGTCCTATTACTACAGTCTACTGTACTATTACTACAGTCAACTGTACTATTACTACAGTCTACTGTCCTGTTACTGCAGTCTACTGTCCTGTTACTACAGTCTACTGTCCTGTTACTACAGTCTACTAACTGTTACTGCAGTCTACTGTCCAGTTACTACAGTCTACTGTCCTGTTACTGCAGTCTACTATCCTGTTACTGCAGTCTACTGTACTGTTACTGCAGTCTACTGTCCTGTTACTACAGTCTACTGTCATGCTACTAGTCTACTGTCCTGTTACTGCAGTCTACTGTCCTGTTACTACAGTCTACTGTCCTGTTACTACAGTCTACTGTCCTGTTACTGCAGTCTACTGTCATGTTACTACAGTCTACTGTCCTGTTACTGCAGTATACTGTCCTGTTACTGCAGTCAACTGTCCTGTTACTACAATCTACTGTCCTATTACTACAGTATACTGTACTGTTACTGCAGTCTACTGTCCTGTTACTAAAGTCTACTGTCCTGTTACTAGTCTACTGTCCTGTTACTACAGTCTACTGTCCTGTTACTACAGTCTACTGTCCTGTTACTGCAGTCTACTGTCCTGTTACTACAGTCTACTGTCCTGTTACTGCAGTATACTGTCCTGTTACTGCAGTCAACTTTCCTGTTACTACAATCTACTGTCCTATTACTACAGTATACTGTACTGTTACTGCAGTCTACTGTCCTGTTACTACAGTCTACTGTCCTGTTACTAGTCTACTGTCCTGTTACTACAGTCTACTGTCCTGTTACTACAATCTACTGTCCTGTTACTACAGTATACTGTACTGTTACTGCAGTCTACTGTCCTGTTATTACAGTCTACTGTCCTGTTACTAGTCTACTGTCCTGTTACTACAGTCTATTGTCCTGTTACTACACTATACTGTACTGTTACTGCAGTCTACTGTCCTGTTACTACAGTCTACTGTCTTGTTACTACAGTCTACTCTCCTGTTACTACAGTCTACTTTACTGTTACTGCAGTCTACTGTCATGTTACTACAGTCTACTGTCCTGTTACTACACTATACTGTACTGTTACTGCAGTCTACTGTCCTGTTACTACAGTCTCCTGTCTTGTTACTACAGTCTACTCTCCTGTTACTACAGTCTACTGTCCTGTTACTACAGTCTACTGTCCTGTTACTACACACTACTGTCCTGTTACTGCAGTCTACTGTCATGTTACTACAGTCTACTTTACTGTTACTGCAGTCTACTGTCATGTTACTACAGTCTACTGTCCTGTTACTACAGTCTACTTTACTGTTACTGCAGTCTACTGTCATGTTACTACAGTCTACTGTCCTGTTACTACAGTCTACTGTCTTGTTACTACAGTCTACTGTCCTGTTACTACAGTCTACTGTCCTGTTACTACAGTCTACTGTCTTGTTACTACAGTCTACTGTCCTGTTACTACAGTCTACTGTCCTGTTACTACAGTCTACTGTCCTGTTACTACACACTACTGTCCTGTTACTGCAGTCTACTGTCATGTTACTACAGTCTACTGTCTAGTTACTACAGTCTACTGTCCTGTTACTACAGTCTACTGTCCTGTTACTATAGTCTACTGTCTTGTTACTACAGTCTACTGTCCTGTTACTACAGTCTACTGTCCTGTTACTACAGTCTACTGTACTGTTACTACAGTCTACTGTCCTGTTACTACAGTCTACTGTACTGTTACTACAGTCTACTGTCCTGTTACTGCAGTCTACTGTCCTGTTACTACAGTCTACTGTCCTGTTACTACAGTCTACTTTACTGTTACTGCAGTCTACTGTCCTGTTACTACAGTCTACTGTACTGTTACTACAGTTTACTGTCCTGTTACTGCAGTCTACTGTCCTTTTACTACAGTCTACTGTCCTGTTACTGCAATCTACTGTCCTGTTACTACAGTCTACTGTCCTGTTACTACAGTCTACTAACTGTTACTGCAGTCTACTGTCCAGTTACTACAGTCTACTGTCTTGTTACTGCAGTCTACTATCCTGTTACTGCAGTCTACTGTACTGTTACTGCAGTCTACTGTCCTGTTACTACAGTCTACTGTCCTGTTACTACAGTCTACTTTACTGTTACTGCGGTCTACTGTCCTGTTACTACAGTCTACTGTACTGTTACTACAGTCTACTGTCCTGTTACTGCAGTCTACTGTCCTTTTACTACAGACTACTGTCCTGTTACTACAGTCTACTGTACTATTACTACAGTCAACTGTACTATTACTACAGTCTACTGTCCTGTTACTGCAGTCTAATGTCCTGTTACTACAGTCTACTGTCCTGTTACTACAGTCTACTAACTGTTACTGCAGTCTACTGTCCAGTTACTACAGTCTACTGTCCTGTTACTGCAGTCTACTATCCTGTTACTGCAGTCTACTGTACTGTTACTGCAGTCTACTGTCCTGTTACTACAGTCTACTGTCATGCTACTAGTCTACTGTCCTGATACTGCAGTCTACTGTCCTGTTACTACAGTCTACTGTCCTGTTACTACAGTCTACTGTACAGTTACTGCAGTCTACTGTCCTGTTACTACAGTCTACTGTCCTGTTACTGCAGTCTACTGTCCTGTTACTGCAGTCAACTGTCCTGTTACTACAATCTACTGTCCTGTTACTACAGTATACTGTACTGTTACTGCAGTCTACTGTCCTGATACTACAGTCTACTGTCCTGTTACTAGTCTACTGTCCTGTTACTACAGTCTACTGTCCTGTTACTGCAGTCTACTGTCCTGTTACTGCAGTCTACTGTCCTGTTACTACAGTCTACTGTCCTGTTACTGCAGTCTACTGTCCTGTTACTGCAGTCTACTGCCCTGTTACTACAATCTACTGTCCTGTTACTACAGTATACTGTACTGTTACTGCAGTCTACTGTCCTGTTATTACAGTCTACTGTCCTGTTACTAGTCTACTGTCCTGTTACTACAGTCTATTGTCCTGTTACTACAGTCTACTGTCCTGTTACTGCAGTCTACTGTCATGTTACTACAGTCTACTGTCCTGTTACTGCAGTATACTGTCCTGTTACTGCAGTCAACTGTCCTGTTACTACAATCTACTGTCCTATTACTACAGTATACTGTACTGTTACTGCAGTCTACTGTCCTGTTACTACAGTCTACTGTCCTGTTACTAGTCTACTGTCCTGTTACTACAGTCTACTGTCCTGTTACTGCAGTCTACTGTCCTGTTACTGCAGTCTACTGTCCTGTTACTACAGTCTACTGTCCTGTTACTGCAGTCTACTGTCCTGTTACTGCAGTCTACTGTCCTGTTACTACAATATACTGTCCTGTTACTACAGTATACTGTACTGTTACTGCAGTCTACTGTCCTGTTATTACACTCTACTGTCCTGTTACTAGTCTACTGTCCTGTTACTACAGTCTATTGTCCTGTTACTACAGTCTACTGTACTGTTACTAGTCTACTATCCTGTTACTACAGTCTACTGTCCTGTTACTACAGTCTACTGTCCTGTTACTACAGTCTACTGTCCTGTTACTACACACTACTGTCCTGTTAATGCAGTCTACTGTCATGTTACTACAGTCTACTGTCCTGTTACTACAGTCTACTTTACTGTTACTGCAGCCTACTGTCATGTTACTACAGTCTACTGTCCTGTTACTACAGTCTACTGTCCTGTTACTACACACTACTGTCCTGTTACTGCAGTCTACTGTCATGTTACTACAGTCTACTGTCCTGTTACTACAGTCTACTTTACTGTTACTGCAGTCTACTGTCATGTTACTACAGTCTACTGTCCTGTTACTACACTATACTGTACTGTTACTGCAGTCTACTGTCCTGTTACTACAGTCTACTGTCTTGTTACTACAGTCTACTCTCCTGTTACTACAGTCTACTGTCCTGTTACTACATTCTACTGTCCTGTTACTACACAATACTGTCCTGTTACTGCAGTCTACTGTCATGTTACTACAGTCTACTTTACTGTTACTGCAGTCTACTGTCATGTTACTACAGTCTACTGTCCTGTTACTACAGTCTACTTTACTGTTACTGCAGTCTACTGTCATGTTACTACAGTCTACTGTCCTGTTACTACAGTCTACTGTCTTGTTACTACAGTCTACTGTCCTGTTACTACAGTCTACTGTCCTGTTACTACAGTCTACTGTCTTGTTACTACAGTCTACTGTCCTGTTACTACAGTCTACTGTCCTGTTACTACAGTCTACTGTCCTGTTACTACACACTACTGTCCTGTTACTGCAGTCTACTGTCATGTTACTACAGTCTACTGTCTAGTTACTACAGTCTACTGTCCTGTTACTACAGTCTACTGTCCTGTTACTATAGTCTACTGTCTTGTTACTACAGTCTACTGTCCTGTTACTACAGTCTACTGTCCTGTTACTACAGTCTACTGTACTGTTACTACAGTCTACTGTCCTGTTACTACAGTCTACTGTACTGTTACTACAGTCTACTGTCCTGTTACTGCAGTCTACTGTCCTGTTACTACAGTCTACTGTCCTGTTACTACAGTCTACTTTACTGTTACTGCAGTCTACTGTCCTGTTACTACAGTCTACTGTACTGTTACTACAGTTTACTGTCCTGTTACTGCAGTCTACTGTCCTTTTACTACAGTCTACTGTCCTGTTACTGCAATCTACTGTCCTGTTACTACAGTCTACTGTCCTGTTACTACAGTCTACTTTACTGTTACTGCAGTCTACTGTCCTGTTACTACAGTCTACTGTACTGTTACTTAAGTCTACTGTCCTGTTACTGCAGTCTACTGTCCTTTTACTACAGTCTACTGTCCTATTACTACAGTCTACTGTACTATTACTACAGTCAACTGTACTATTACTACAGTCTACTGTCCTGTTACTGCAGTCTACTGTCCTGTTACTACAGTCTACTGTCCTGTTACTACAGTCTACTAACTGTTACTGCAGTCTACTGTCCAGTTACTACAGTCTACTGTCCTGTTACTGCAGTCTACTATCCTGTTACTGCAGTCTACTGTACTGTTACTGCAGTCTACTGTCCTGTTACTACAGTCTACTGTCATGCTACTAGTCTACTGTCCTGTTACTGCAGTCTACTGTCCTGTTACTACAGTCTACTGTCCTGTTACTACAGTCTACTGTCCTGTTACTGCAGTCTACTGTCATGTTACTACAGTCTACTGTCCTGTTACTGCAGTATACTGTCCTGTTACTGCAGTCAACTGTCCTGTTACTACAATCTACTGTCCTATTACTACAGTATACTGTACTGTTACTGCAGTCTACTGTCCTGTTACTAAAGTCTACTGTCCTGTTACTAGTCTACTGTCCTGTTACTACAGTCTACTGTCCTGTTACTGCAGTCTACTGTCCTGTTACTGCAGTCTACTGTCCTGTTACTACAGTCTACTGTCCTGTTACTGCAGTCTACTGTCCTGTTACTGCAGTCTACTGTCCTGTTACTACAATCTGCTGTCCTGTTACTACAGTATACTGTACTGTTACTGCAGTCTACTGTCCTGTTATTACAGTCTACTGTCCTGTTACTAGTCTACTGTCCTGTTACTACAGTCTATTGTCCTGTTACTACAGTCTACTGTCCTGTTACTAGTCTACTATCCTGTTACTACAGTCTACTGTCCTGTTACTACAGTCTACTGTCCTGTTACTACAGTCTACTGTCCTGTTACTACACACTACTGTCCTGTTAATGCAGTCTACTGTCATGTTACTACAGTCTACTGTCCTGTTACTACAGTCTACTTTACTGTTACTGCAGCCTACTGTCATGTTACTACAGTCTACTGTCCTGTTACTGCAGTCTACTGTCCTGTTACTGCAGTCTACTGTCCTGTTACTACAATCTACTGTCCTGTTACTACAGTATACTGTACTGTTACTGCAGTCTACTGTCCTGTTATTACAGTCTACTGTCCTGTTACTAGTCTACTGTCCTGTTACTACAGTCTATTGTCCTGTTACTACAGTCTACTGTCCTGTTACTAGTCTACTATCCTGTTACTACAGTCTACTGTCCCGTTACTACAGTCTACTGTCCTGTTACTACAGTCTACTGTCCTGTTACTACACACTACTGTCCTGTTAATGCAGTCTACTGTCATGTTACTACAGTCTACTGTCCTGTTACTACAGTCTACTTTACTGTTACTGCAGCCTACTGTCATGTTACTACAGTCTACTGTCCTGTTACTACAGTCTACTGTCCTGTTACTACACACTACTGTCCTGTTACTGCAGTCTACTGTCATGTTACTACAGACTACCGTCCTGTTACTACAGTCTACTTTACTGTTACTGCAGTCTACTGTCATGTTACTACAGTCTACTGTCCTGTTACTACACACTACTGTCCTGTTACTGCAGTCTACTGTCATGTTACTACAGTCTACTGTCCTGTTACTACAGTCTACTGTCTTGTTACTACAGTCTACTGTCCTGTTACTACAGTCTACTGTCCTGTTACTACAGTCTACTGTCCTGTTACTACAGTCTACTGTCCTGTTACTACAGTCTACTGTCCTGTTACTACACACTACTGTCCTGTTACTGCAGTCCACTGTCATGTTACTACAGTCTACTGTCCTGTTACTACAGTCTACTGTCCTGTTACTACAGTCTACTGTCCTGTTACTACAGTCTACTGTCCTGTTACTATAGTCTACTGTCTTGTTACTACAGTCTACTGTCCTGTTACTACAGTCTACTGTCCTGTTAATACAGTCTACTGTACTGTTACTACAGTCTACTGTCCTGTTACTACAGTCTACTGTACTGTTACTACAGTCTACTGTCCTGTTACTGCAGTCTACTGTCCTGTTACTACAGTCTACTGTCCTGTTACTGCAGTCTACTGTCCTTTTACTACAGTCTACTGTCCTGTTACTGCAATCTACTGTCCTGTTACTACAGTCTACTGTCCTGTTACTACAGTCTACTTTACTGTTACTGCAGTCTACTGTCCTGTTACTACAGTCTACTGTACTGTTACTACAGTCTACTGTCCTGTTACTGCAGTCTACTGTCCTTTTACTACAGTCTACTGTCCTATTACTACAGTCTACTGTACTATTACTACAGTCAACTGTACTATTACTACAGTCTACTGTCCTGTTACTGCAGTCTACTGTCCTGTTACTACAGTCTACTGTCCTGTTACTACAGTCTACTAACTGTTACTGCAGTCTACTGTCCAGTTACTACAGTCTACTGTCCTGTTACTGCAGTCTACTATCCTGTTACTGCAGTCTACTGTACTGTTACTGCAGTCTACTGTCCTGTTACTACAGTCTACTGTCATGCTACTAGTCTACTGTCCTGTTACTGCAGTCTACTGTCCTGTTACTACAGTCTACTGTCCTGTTACTACAGTCTAATGTCCTGTTACTGCAGTCTACTGTCATGTTACTACAGTCTACTGTCCTTTTACTGCAGTATACTGTCCTGTTACTGCAGTCAACTGTCCTGTTACTACAATCTACTGTCCTATTACTACAGTATACTGTACAGTTACTGCAGTCTACTGTCCTGTTACTACAGTCTACTGTCCTGTTACTAGTCTACTGTCCTGTTACTACAGTCTACTGTCCTGTTACTGCAGTCTACTGTCCTGTTACTGCAGTCTACTGTCCTGTTACTACAGTCTACTGTCCTGTTACTGCAGTCTACTGTCCTGTTACTGCAGTCTACTGTCCTGTTACTACAATCTACTGTCCTGTTACTACAGTATACTGTACTGTTACTGCAGTCTACTGTCCTGTTATTACAGTCTACTGTCCTGTTACTAGTCTACTGTCCTGTTACTACAGTATATTGTCCTGTTACTACAGTCTACTGTCCTGTTACTAGTCTACTATCCTGTTACTACAGTCTACTGTCCTGTTACTACAGTCTACTGTCCTGTTACTACAGTCTACTGTCCTGTTACTACACACTACTGTCCTGTTAATGCAGTCTACTGTCATGTTACTACAGTCTACTGTACTGTTACTACAGTCTACTTTACTGTTACTGCAGCCTACTGTCATGTTACTACAGTCTACTGTCCTGTTACTACAGTCTACTGTCCTGTTACTACACACTACTGTCCTGTTACTGCAGTCTACTGTCATGTTACTACAGTCTACTGTCCTGTTACTACAGTCTACTTTACTGTTACTGCAGTCTACTGTCATGTTACTACAGTCTACTGTCCTGTTACTACACTATACTGTACTGTTACTGCAGTCTACTGTCCTGTTACTACAGTCTACTGTCTTGTTACTACAGTCTACTGTCCTGTTACTACAGTCTACTGTCCTGTTACTACAGTCTACTGTCCTGTTACTACACACTACTGTCCTGTTACTGCAGTCTACTGTCATGTTACTACAGTCTACTTTACTGTTACTGCAGTCTACTGTCATGTTACTACAGTCTACTGTCCTGTTACTACAGTCTACTTTACTGTTACTGCAGTATACTGTCATGTTACTACAGTCTACTGTCCTGTTACTACAGTCTACTGTCTTGTTACTACAGTCTACTGTACTGTTACTACAGTCTACTGTCCTGTTACTACAGTCTACTGTCTTGTTACTACAGTCTACTGTCCTGTTACTACAGTCTACTGTCCTGTTACTACAGTCTACTGTCCTGTTACTACACACTACTGTCCTGTTACTGCAGTCTACTGTCATGTTACTACAGTCTACTGTCCTGTTACTACAGTCTACTGTCCTGTTACTACAGTCTACTGTCCTGTTACTATAGTCTACTGTCTTGTTACTACAGTCTACTGTCCTGTTACTACAGTCTACTGTCCTGTTACTACAGTCTACTGTACTGTTACTACAGTCTACTGTCCTGTTACTACAGTCTACTGTACTGTTACTACAGTCTACTGTCCTGTTACTGCAGTCTACTGTCCTGTTACTACAGTCTACTGTCCTGTTACTACAGTCTACTTTACTGTTACTGCAGTCTACTGTCCTGTTACTACAGTCTACTGTACTGTTACTACAGTTTACTGTCCTGTTACTGCAGTCTACTGTCCTTTTACTACAGTCTACTGTCCTGTTACTGCAATCTACTGTCCTGTTACTACAGTCTACTGTCCTGTTACTACAGTCTACTTTACTGTTACTGCAGTCTACTGTCCTGTTACTACAGTCTACTGTACTGTTACTACAGTCTACTGTCCTGTTACTGCAGTCTACTGTCCTTTTACTACAGTCTACTGTCATATTACTACAGTCTACTGTACTATTACTACAGTCAACTGTACTATTACTACAGTCTACTGTCCTGTTACTGCAGTCTACTGTCCTGTTACTACAGTCTACTGTCCTGTTACTACAGTCTACTAACTGTTACTGCAGTCTACTGTCCAGTTACTACAGTCTACTGTCCTGTTACTGCAGTCTACTATCCTGTTACTGCAGTCTACTGTACTGTTACTGCAGTCTACTGTCCTGTTACTACAGTCTACTGTCATGCTACTAGTCTACTGTCCTGTTACTGCAGTCTACTGTCCTGTTACTACAGTCTACTGTCCTGTTACTACAGTCTACTGTCCTGTTACTGCAGTCTACAGTCCTGTTACTACAGTCTACTGTCCTGTTACTGCAGTATACTGTCCTGTTACTGCAGTCAACTGTCCTGTTACTACAATCTACTGTCATATTACTACAGTATACTGTACTGTTACTGCAGTCTACTGTCCTGTTACTACAGTCTACTGTCCTGTTACTAGTCTACTGTCCTGTTACTACAGTCTACTGTCCTGTTACTGCAGTCTACTGTCCTGTTACTGCAGTCTACTGTCCTGTTACTACAGTCTACTGTCCTGTTACTGCAGTCTACTGTCCTGTTACTGCAGTCTACTGTCCTGTTACTACAATCTACTGTCCTGTTACTACAGTATACTGTACTGTTACTGCAGTCTACTGTCCTGTTATTACAGTCTACTGTCCTGTTACTAGTCTACTGTCCTGTTACTACAGTCTACTGTCCTGTTACTACAGTCTACTGTCCTGTTACTAGTCTACTATCCTGTTACTACAGTCTACTGTCCTGTTACTACAGTCTACTGTCCTGTTACTACAGTCTACTGTCCTGTTACTACACACTACTGTCCTGTTAATGCAGTCTACTGTGATGTTACTACAGTCTACTGTCCTGTTACTACAGTCTACTTTACTGTTACTGCAGCCTACTGTCATGTTACTACAGTCTACTGTCCTGTTACTACACACTACTGTCCTGTTACTGCAGTCTACTGTCATGTTACTACAGTCTACTGTCCTGTTACTGCAGTCTACTGTCCTGTTACTACAGTCTACTGTCCTGTTACTACAGTCTACTAACTGTTACTGCAGTCTACTGTCCAGTTACTACAGTCTACTGTCCTGTTACTGCAGTCTACTATCCTGTTACTGCAGTCTACTGTACTGTTACTGCAGTCTACTGTCCTGTTACTACAGTCTACTGTCCTGTTACTGCAGTATACTGTCCTGTTACTGCAGTCAACTGTCCTGTTACTACAATCTACTGTCCTATTACTACAGTATACTGTACTGTTACTGCAGTCTACTGTCCTGTTACTACAGTCTACTGTCCTGTTACTAGTCTACTGTCCTGTTACTACAGTCTACTGTCCTGTTACTGCAGTCTACTGTCCTGTTACTGCAGTCTACTGTCCTGTTACTACAGTCTACTGTCCTGTTACTGCAGTCTACTGTCCTGTTACTGCAGTCTACTGTCCTGTTACTACAATCTACTGTCCTGTTACTACAGTATACTGTACTGTTACTGCAGTCTACTGTCCTGTTATTACAGTCTACTGTCCTGTTACTAGTCTACTGTCCTGTTACTACAGTCTACTGTCCTGTTACTACAGTCTACTGTCCTGTTACTAGTCTACTATCCTGTTACTACAGTCTACTGTCCTGTTACTACAGTCTACTGTCCTGTTACTACAGTCTACTGTCCTGTTACTACACACTACTGTCCTGTTAATGCAGTCTACTGTGATGTAACTACAGTCTACTGTCCTGTTACTACAGTCTACTTTACTGTTACTGCAGCCTACTGTCATGTTACTACAGTCTACTGTCCTGTTACTACAGTCTACTGTCCTGTTACTACACACTACTGTCCTGTTACTGCAGTCTACTGTGATGTTACTACAGTCTACTGTCCTGTTACTGCAGTATACTGTCCTGTTACTGCAGTCAACTGTCCTGTTACTACAATCTACTGTCCTATTACTACAGTATACTGTACTGTTACTGCAGTCTACTGTCCTGTTACTACAGTCTACTGTCCTGTTACTAGTCTACTGTCCTGTTACTACAGTCTACTGTCCTGTTACTGCAGTCTACTGTCCTGTTACTGCAGTCTACTGTCCTGTTACTACAGTCTACTGTCCCGTTACTGCAGTCTACTGTCCTGTTACTGCAGTCTACTGTCCTGTTACTACAATCTACTGTCCTGTTACTACAGTATACTGTACTGTTACTGCAGTCTACTGTCCTGTTATTACAGTCTACTGTCCTGTTACTAGTCTACTGTCCTGTTACTACAGTCTATTGTCCTGTTACTACAGTCTACTGTCCTGTTACTAGTCTACTATCCTGTTACTACAGTCTACTGTCCTGTTACTACAGTCTACTGTCCTGTTACTACAGTCTACTGTCCTGTTACTACACACTACTGTCCTGTTAATGCAGTCTACTGTCATGTTACTACAGTCTACTGTCCTGTTACTACAGTCTACTTTACTGTTACTGCAGCCTACTGTCATGTTACTACAGTCTACTGTCCTGTTACTACAGTCTACTGTCCTGTTACTACACACTACTGTCCTGTTACTGCAGTCTACTGTCATGTTACTACAGTCTACTGTCCTGTTACTACAGTCTACTTTACTGTTACTGCAGTCTACTGTCATGTTACTACAGTCTACTGTCCTGTTACTACACTATACTGTACTGTTACTGCAGTCTACTGTCCTGTTACTACAGTATACTGTCTTGTTACTACAGTCTACTCTCCTGTTACTACAGTCTACTGTCCTGTTACTACAGTCTACTGTCCTGTTACTACACACTACTGTCCTGTTACTGCAGTATACTGTCATGTTACTACAGTCTACTTTACTGTTACTGCAGTCTACTGTCATGTTACTACAGTCTACTGTCCTGTTACTACAGTCTACTTTACTGTTACTGCAGTCTACTGTCATGTTACTACAGTCTACTGTCCTGTTACTACAGTCTACTGTCTTGTTACTACAGTCTACTGTCCTGTTACTACAGTCTACTGTCCTGTTACTACAGTCTACTGTCTTGTTACTACAGTCTACTGTCCTGTTACTACAGTCTACTGTCCTGTTACTACAGTCTACTGTCCTGTTACTACACACTACTGTCCTGTTACTGCAGTCTACTGTCATGTTACTACAGTCTACTGTCCTGTTACTACAGTCTACTGTCCTGTTACTACAGTCTACTGTCCTGTTACTATAGTCTACTGTCTTGTTACTACAGTCTACTGTCCTGTTACTACAGTCTACTGTCCTGTTACTACAGTCTACTGTACTGTTACTACAGTCTACTGTCCTGTTACTACAGTCTACTGTACTGTTACTACAGTCTACTGTCCTGTTACTGCAGTCTACTGTCCTGTTACTACAGTCTACTGTCCTGTTACTACAGTCTACTTTACTGTTACTGCAGTCTACTGTCCTGTTACTACAGTCTACTGTACTGTTACTACAGTTTACTGTCCTGTTACTGCAGTCTACTGTCCTTTTACTACAGTCTACTGTCCTGTTACTGCAATCTACTGTCCTGTTACTACAGTCTACTGTCCTGTTACTACAGTCTACTTTACTGTTACTGCAGTCTACTGTCCTGTTACTACAGTCTACTGTACTGTTACTACAGTCTACTGTCCTGTTACTGCAGTCTACTGTCCTTTTACTACAGTCTACTGTCCTATTACTACAGTCTACTGTACTATTACTACAGTCAACTGTACTATTACTACAGTCTACTGTCCTGTTACTGCAGTCTACTGTCCTGTTACTACAGTCTACTGTCCTGTTACTACAGTCTACTAACTGTTACTGCAGTCTACTGTCCAGTTACTACAGTCTACTGTCCTGTTACTGCAGTCTACTATCCTGTTACTGCAGTCTACTGTACTGTTACTGCAGTCTACTGTCCTGTTACTACAGTCTACTGTCATGCTACTAGTCTACTGTCCTGTTACTGCAGTCTACTGTCCTGTTACTACAGTCTACTGTCCTGTTACTACAGTCTACTGTCCTGTTACTGCAGTCTACTGTCATGTTACTACAGTCTACTGTCCTGTTACTGCAGTATACTGTCCTGTTACTGCAGTCTACTGTCCTGTTACTACAATCTACTGTCCTATTACTACAGTATACTGTACTGTTACTGCAGTCTACTGTCCTGTTACTACAGTCTACTGTCCTGTTACTAGTCTACTGTCCTGTTACTACAGTCTACTGTCTTGTTACTGCAGTCTACTGTCCTGTTACTGCAGTCTACTGTCCTGTTACTACAGTCTACTGTCCTGTTACTGCAGTCTACTGTCCTGTTACTGCAGTATACTGTCCTGTTACTACAATCTGCTGTCCTGTTACTACAGTATACTGTACTGTTACTGCAGTCTACTGTCCTGTTATTACAGTCTACTGTCCTGTTACTAGTCTACTGTCCTGTTACTACAGTCTATTGTCCTGTTACTACAGTCTACTGTCCTGTTACTAGTCTACTATCCTGTTACTACAGTCTACTGTCCTGTTACTACAGTCTACTGTCCTGTTACTACAGTCTACTGTCCTGTTACTACACACTACTGTCCTGTTAATGCAGTCTACTGTCATGTTACTACAGTCTACTGTCCTGTTACTACAGTCTACTTTACTGTTACTGCAGCCTACTGTCATGTTACTACAGTCTACTGTCCTGTTACTGCAGTCTACTGTCCTGTTACTGCAGTCTACTGTCCTGTTACTACAATCTACTGTCCTGTTACTACAGTATACTGTACTGTTACTGCAGTCTACTGTCCTGTTATTACAGTCTACTGTCCTGTTACTAGTCTACTGTCCTGTTACTACAGTCTATTGTCCTGTTACTACAGTCTACTGTCCTGTTACTAGTCTACTATCCTGTTACTACAGTCTACTGTCCTGTTACTAGTCTACTGTCCTGTTACTACAGTCTACTGTCCTGTTACTGCAGTCTACTGTCCTGTTACTGCAGTCTACTGTCCTGTTACTACAGTCTACTGTCCTGTTACTGCAGTCTACTGTCCTGTTACTGCAGTATACTGTCCTGTTACTACAATCTGCTGTCCTGTTACTACAGTATACTGTACCTTTACTGCAGTCTACTGTCCTGTTATTACAGTCTACTGTCCTGTTACTAGTCTACTGTCCTGTTACTACAGTCTATTGTCCTGTTACTACAGTCTACTGTCCTGTTACTAGTCTACTATCCTGTTACTACAGTCTACTGTCCTGTTACTACAGTCTACTGTCCTGTTACTACAGTCTACTGTCCTGTTACTACACACTACTGTCCTGTTAATGCAGTCTACTGTCATGTTACTACAGTCTACTGTCCTGTTACTACAGTCTACTTTACTGTTACTGCAGCCTACTGTCATGTTACTACAGTCTACTGTCCTGTTACTGCAGTCTACTGTCCTGTTACTGCAGTCTACTGTCCTGTTACTACAATCTACTGTCCTGTTACTACAGTATACTGTACTGTTACTGCAGTCTACTGTCCTGTTATTACAGTCTACTGTCCTGTTACTAGTCTACTGTCCTGTTACTACAGTCTATTGTCCTGTTACTACAGTCTACTGTCCTGTTACTAGTCTACTATCCTGTTACTACAGTCTACTGTCCTGTTACTACAGTCTACTGTCCTGTTACTACAGTCTACTGTCCTGTTACTACACACTACTGTCCTGTTAATGCAGTCTACTGTCCTGTTACTACAGTCTATTGTCCTGTTACTACAGTCTACTGTCCTGTTACTACAGTCTACTTTACTGTTACTGCAGCCTACTGTCATGTTACTACAGTCTACTGTCCTGTTACTACAGTCTACTGTCCTGTTACTACACACTACTGTCCTGTTACTGCAGTCTACTGTCATGTTACTACAGACTACTGTCCTGTTACTACAGTCTACTTTACTGTTACTGCAGTCTACTGTCATGTTACTACAGTCTACTGTCCTGTTACTACACACTACTGTCCTGTTACTGCAGTCTACTGTCATGTTACTACAGTCTACTGTCCTGTTACTACAGTCTACTGTCTTGTTACTACAGTCTACTGTCCTGTTACTACAGTCTACTGTCCTGTTACTACAGTCTACTGTCCTGTTACTACAGTCTACTGTCCTGTTACTACAGTCTACTGTCCTGTTACTACACACTACTGTCATGTTACTGCAGTCCACTGTCATGTTACTACAGTCTACTGTCCTGTTACTACAGTCTACTGTCCTGTTACTACAGTCTACTGTCCTGTTACTATAGTCTACTGTCTTGTTACTACAGTCTACTGTCCTGTTACTACAGTCTACTGTCCTGTTACTACAGTCTACTGTACTGTTACTACAGTCTACTGTCCTGTTACTACAGTCTACTGTACTGTTACTCCAGTCTACTGTCCTGTTACTGCAGTCTACTGTCCTGTTACTACAGTCTACTGTCCTGTTACTACAGTCTACTTTACTGTTACTGCAGTCTACTGTCCTCATACTACAGTCTACTGTACTGTTACTACAGTTTACTGTCCTGTTACTGCAGTCTACTGTCCTTTTACTACAGTCTACTGTCCTGTTACTGCAATCTACTGTCCTGTTACTACAGTCTACTGTACTGTTACTACAGTCTACTGTCCTGTTACTGCAGTCTACTGTCCTTTTACTACAGTCTACTGTCCTATTACTACAGTCTACTGTACTATTACTACAGTCAACTGTACTATTACTACAGTCTACTGTCCTGTTACTGCAGTCTACTGTCCTGTTACTACAGTCTACTGTCCTGTTACTACAGTCTACTAACTGTTACTGCAGTCTACTGTCCAGTTACTACAGTCTACTGTCCTGTTACTGCAGTCTACTATCCTGTTACTGCAGTCTACTGTACTGTTACTGCAGTCTACTGTCCTGTTACTACAGTCTACTGTCATGCTACTAGTCTACTGTCCTGTTACTGCAGTCTACTGTCCTGTTACTACAGTCTACTGTCCTGTTACTGCAGTCTACTGTCATGTTACTACAGTCTACTGTCCTGTTACTGCAGTATACTGTCCTGTTACTGCAGTCAACTGTCCTGTTACTACAATCTACTGTCATATTACTACAGTATACTGTACTGTTACTGCAGTCTACTGTCCTGTTACTACAGTCTACTGTCCTGTTACTAGTCTACTGTCCTGTTACTACAGTCTACTGTCCTGTTACTGCAGTCTACTGTCCTGTTACTGCAGTCTACTGTCCTGTTACTACAGTCTACTGTCCTGTTACTGCAGTCTACTGTCCTGTTACTGCAGTATACTGTCCTGTTACTACAATCTGCTGTCCTGTTACTACAGTATACTGTACTGTTACTGCAGTCTACTGTCCTGTTATTACAGTCTACTGTCCTGTTACTAGTCTACTGTCCTGTTACTACAGTCTATTGTCCTGTTACTACAGTCTACTGTCCTGTTACTAGTCTACTATCCTGTTACTACAGTCTACTGTCCTGTTACTACAGTCTACTGTCCTGTTACTACAGTCTACTGTCCTGTTACTACACACTACTGTCCTGTTAATGCAGTCTACTGTCATGTTACTACAGTCTACTGTCCTGTTACTACAGTCTACTTTACTGTTACTGCAGCCTACTGTCATGTTACTACAGTCTACTGTCCTGTTACTGCAGTCTACTGTCCTGTTACTGCAGTCTACTGTCCTGTTACTACAATCTACTGTCCTGTTACTACAGTATACTGTACTGTTACTGCAGTCTACTGTCCTGTTATTACAGTCTACTGTCCTGTTACTAGTCTACTGTCCTGTTACTACAGTCTATTGTCCTGTTACTACAGTCTACTGTCCTGTTACTAGTCTACTATCCTGTTACTACAGTCTACTGTCCTGTTACTAGTCTACTGTCCTGTTACTACAGTCTACTGTCCTGTTACTGCAGTCTACTGTCCTGTTACTGCAGTCTACTGTCCTGTTACTACAGTCTACTGTCCTGTTACTGCAGTCTACTGTCCTGTTACTGCAGTATACTGTCCTGTTACTACAATCTGCTGTCCTGTTACTACAGTATACTGTACTGTTACTGCAGTCTACTGTCCTGTTATTACAGTCTACTGTCCTGTTACTAGTCTACTGTCCTGTTACTACAGTCTATTGTCCTGTTACTACAGTCTACTGTCCTGTTACTAGTCTACTATCCTGTTACTACAGTCTACTGTCCTGTTACTACAGTCTACTGTCCTGTTACTACAGTCTACTGTCCTGTTACTACACACTACTGTCCTGTTAATGCAGTCTACTGTCATGTTACTACAGTCTACTGTCCTGTTACTACAGTCTACTTTACTGTTACTGCAGCCTACTGTCATGTTACTACAGTCTACTGTCCTGTTACTGCAGTCTACTGTCCTGTTACTGCAGTCTACTGTCCTGTTACTACAATCTACTGTCCTGTTACTACAGTATACTGTACTGTTACTGCAGTCTACTGTCCTGTTATTACAGTCTACTGTCCTGTTACTAGTCTACTGTCCTGTTACTACAGTCTATTGTCCTGTTACTACAGTCTACTGTCCTGTTACTAGTCTACTATCCTGTTACTACAGTCTACTGTCCTGTTACTACAGTCTACTGTCCTGTTACTACAGTCTACTGTCCTGTTACTACACACTACTGTCCTGTTAATGCAGTCTACTGTCCTGTTACTACAGTCTATTGTCCTGTTACTACAGTCTACTGTCCTGTTACTACAGTCTACTTTACTGTTACTGCAGCCTACTGTCATGTTACTACAGTCTACTGTCCTGTTACTACAGTCTACTGTCCTGTTACTACACACTACTGTCCTGTTACTGCAGTCTACTGTCATGTTACTACAGACTACTGTCCTGTTACTACAGTCTACTTTACTGTTACTGCAGTCTACTGTCATGTTACTACAGTCTACTGTCCTGTTACTACACACTACTGTCCTGTTACTGCAGTCTACTGTCATGTTACTACAGTCTACTGTCCTGTTACTACAGTCTACTGTCTTGTTACTACAGTCTACTGTCCTGTTACTACAGTCTACTGTCCTGTTACTACAGTCTACTGTCCTGTTACTACAGTCTACTGTCCTGTTACTACAGTCTACTGTCCTGTTACTACAGTCTACTGTCCTGTTACTACACACTACTGTCATGTTACTGCAGTCCACTGTCATGTTACTACAGTCTACTGTCCTGTTACTACAGTCTACTGTCCTGTTACTACAGTCTACTGTCCTGTTACTATAGTCTACTGTCTTGTTACTACAGTCTACTGTCCTGTTACTACAGTCTACTGTCCTGTTACTACAGTCTACTGTACTGTTACTACAGTCTACTGTCCTGTTACTACAGTCTACTGTACTGTTACTACAGTCTACTGTCCTGTTACTGCAGTCTACTGTCCTGTTACTACAGTCTACTGTCCTGTTACTACAGTCTACTTTACTGTTACTGCAGTCTACTGTCCTCATACTACAGTCTACTGTACTGTTACTACAGTTTACTGTCCTGTTACTGCAGTCTACTGTCCTTTTACTACAGTCTACTGTCCTGTTACTGCAATCTACTGTCCTGTTACTACAGTCTACTGTCCTGTTACTACAGTCTACTTTACTGTTACTGCAGTCTACTGTCCTGTTACTACAGTCTACTGTACTGTTACTACAGTCTACTGTCCTGTTACTGCAGTCTACTGTCCTTTTACTACAGTCTACTGTCCTATTACTACAGTCTACTGTACTATTAATACAGTCAACTGTACTATTACTACAGTCTACTGTCCTGTTACTGCAGTCTACTGTCCTGTTACTACAGTCTACTGTCCTGTTACTACAGTCTACTAACTGTTACTGCAGTCTACTGTCCAGTTAATACAGTCTACTGTCCTGTTACTGCAGTCTACTATCCTGTTACTGCAGTCTACTGTACTGTTACTGCAGTCTACTGTCCTGTTACTACAGTCTACTGTCATGCTACTAGTCTACTGTCCTGTTACTGCAGTATACTGTCCTGTTACTACAGTCTACTGTCCTGTTACTACAGTCTACTGTCCTGTTACTGCAGTCTACTGTACTGTTACTGCAGTCTACTGTCCTGTTACTACAGTCTACTGTCATGCTACTAGTCTACTGTCCTGTTACTGCAGTCTACTGTCCTGTTACTACAGTCTACTGTCCTGTTACTACAGTCTATTGTCCTGTTACTACAGTCTACTGTCCTGTTACTAGTCTACTATCCTGTTACTACAGTCTACTGTCCTGTTACTACAGTCTACTGTCCTGTTACTACAGTCTACTGTCCTGTTACTACACACTACTGTCCTGTTAATGCAGTCTACTGTCATGTTACTACAGTCTACTGTCTGTTACTACAGTCTACTTTACTGTTACTGCAGCCTACTGTCATGTTACTACAGTCTACTGTCCTGTTACTACAGTCTACTGTCCTGTTACTACACACTACTGTCCTGTTACTGCAGTCTACTGTCATGTTACTACAGTCTACTGTCCTGTTACTACAGTCTACTTTACTGTTACTGCAGTCTACTGTCATGTTACTACAGTCTACTGTCCTGTTACTACACTATACTGTACTGTTACTGCAGTCTACTGTCCTGTTACTACAGTCTACTGTCTTGTTACTACAGTCTACTGTCCTGTTACTACAGTCTACTGTCCTGTTACTACAGTCTACTGTCCTGTTACTACACACTACTGTCCTGTTACTGCAGTCTACTGTCATGTTACTACAGTCTACTTTACTGTTACTGCAGTCTACTGTCATGTTACTACAGTCTACTGTCCTGTTACTACAGTCTACTTTACTGTTACTGCAGTCTACTGTCATGTTACTACAGTCTACTGTCCTGTTACTACAGTCTACTGTCTTGTTACTACAGTCTACTGTCCTGTTACTACAGTCTACTGTCCTGTTACTACAGTCTACTGTCTTGTTACTACAGTCTACTGTCCTGTTACTACAGTCTACTGTCCTGTTACTACAGTCTACTGTCCTGTTACTACACACTACTGTCCTGTTACTGCAGTCTACTGTCATGTTACTACAGTCTACTGTCCTGTTACTACAGTCTACTGTCCTGTTACTACAGTCTACTGTCCTGTTACTATAGTCTACTGTCTTGTTACTACAGTCTACTGTCCTGTTACTACAGTCTACTGTCCTGTTACTACAGTCTACTGTACTGTTACTACAGTCTACTGTCCTGTTACTACAGTCTACTGTACTGTTACTACAGTCTACTGTCCTGTTACTGCAGTCTACTGTCCTGTTACTACAGTCTACTGTCCTGTTACTACAGTCTACTTTACTGTTACTGCAGTCTACTGTCCTGTTACTACAGTCTACTGTACTGTTACTACAGTTTACTGTCCTGTTACTGCAGTCTACTGTCCTTTTACTACAGTCTACTGTCCTGTTACTGCAATCTACTGTCATGTTACTACAGTCTACTGTCCTGTTACTACAGTCTACTTTACTGTTACTGCAGTCTACTGTCCTGTTACTACAGTCTACTGTACTGTTACTACAGTCTACTGTCCTGTTACTGCAGTCTACTGTCCTTTTACTACAGTCTACTGTCCTATTACTACAGTCTACTGTACTATTACTACAGTCAACTGTACTATTACTACAGTCTACTGTCCTGTTACTGCAGTTTACTGTCCTGTTACTACAGTCTACTGTCCTGTTACTACAGTCTACTAACTGTTACTGCAGTCTACTGTCCAGTTACTACAGTCTACTGTCCTGTTACTGCAGTCTACTATCCTGTTACTGCAGTCTACTGTACTGTTACTGCAGTCTACTGTCCTGTTACTACAGTCTACTGTCATGCTACTATTCTACTGTCCTGTTACTGCAGTCTACTGTCCTGTTACTACAGTCTACTGTCCTGTTACTACAGTCTACTGTCCTGTTACTGCAGTCTACTGTCCTGTTACTACAGTCTACTGTCCTGTTACTGCAGTATACTGTCCTGTTACTGCAGTCAACTTTCCTGTTACTACAATCTACTGTCCTATTACTACAGTATACTGTACTGTTACTGCAGTCTACTGTCCTGTTACTACAGTCTACTGTCCTGTTACTAGTCTACTGTCCTGTTACTACAGTCTACTGTCCTGTTACTGCAGTCTACTGTCCTGTTACTGCAGTCTACTGTCCTGTTACTACAGTCTACTGTCCTGTTACTGCAGTCTACTGTCCTGTTACTGCAGTCTACTGTCCTGTTACTACAATCTACTGTCCTGTTACTACAGTATACTGTACTGTTACTGCAGTCTACTGTCCTGTTATTACAGTCTACTGTCCTGTTACTAGTCTACTGTCATGTTACTACAGTCTATTGTCCTGTTACTACAGTCTACTGTCCTGTTACTAGTCTACTATCCTGTTACTACAGTCTACTGTCCTGTTACTACAGTCTACTGTCCTGTTACTACAGTCTACTGTCCTGTTACTACACACTACTGTCCTGTTAATGCAGTCTACTGTGATGTTAATACAGTCTACTGTCCTGTTACTACAGTCTACTTTACTGTTACTGCAGCCTACTGTCATGTTACTACAGTCTACTGTCCTGTTACTACAGTCTACTGTCCTGTTACTACACACTACTGTCCTGTTACTGCAGTCTACTGTCATGTTACTACAGACTACTCTCCTGTTACTACAGTCTACTTTACTGTTACTGCAGTCTACTGTCATGTTACTACAGTCTACTGTCCTGTTACTACACACTACTGTCCTGTTACTGCAGTCTACTGTCATGTTACTACAGTCTTCTGTCCTGTTACTACAGTCTACTGTCTTGTTACTACAGTCTACTGTCCTGTTACTACAGTCTACTGTCCTGTTACTACAGTCTACTGTCCTGTTACTACAGTCTACTGTCCTGTTACTACAGTCTACTGTCCTGTTACTACACACTACTGTCCTGTTACTGCAGTCTACTGTCATGTTACTACAGTCTACTGTCCTGTTACTACAGTCTACTGTCCTGTTACTACAGTCTACTGTACTATTACTGCAGTCTACTGTCCAGTTACTACAGTCTACTGTCCTGTTACTGCAGTCTACTTTCCTGTTACTGCAGTCTACTGTACTTTTACTGCAGTCTACTGTCCTGTTACTACAGTCTACTGTCATGCTACTAGTCTACTGTCCTGTTACTGCAGTCTACTGTCCTGTTACTACAAGTCTACTGTCCTGTTACTGCAGTCTACTGTCCTGTTACTGCAGTCTACTGTCCTGTTACTACAATCTACTGTCCTGTTACTACAGTATACTGTACTGTTACTGCAGTCTACTGTCCTGTTATTACAGTCTACTGTCCTGTTACTAGTCTACTGTCCTGTTACTACAGTCTATTGTCCTGTTACTACAGTCTACTGTCCTGTTACTAGTCTACTATCCTGTTACTACAGTCTACTGTCCTGTTACTACAGTCTACTGTCCTGTTACTACAGTCTACTGTCCTGTTACTACACACTACTGTCCTGTTAATGCAGTCTACTGTCATGTTACTACAGTCTACTGTCCTGTTACTACAGTCTACTTTACTGTTACTGCAGCCTACTGTCATGTTACTACAGTCTACTGTCCTGTTACTACAGTCTACTGTCCTGTTACTACACACTACTGTCCTGTTACTGCAGTCTACTGTCATGTTACTACAGTCTACTGTCCTGTTACTACAGTCTACTTTACTGTTACTACAGTCTACTGTCCTGTTACTACACTATACTGTACTGTTACTGCAGTCTACTGTCCTGTTACTACAGTCTACTGTCTTGTTACTACAGTCTACTGTCCTGTTACTACAGTCTACTGTCCTGTTACTACAGTCTACTGTCCTGTTACTACACACTACTGTCCTGTTACTGCAGTCTACTGTCATGTTACTACAGTCTACTGTCCTGTTACTACAGTCTACTGTCCTGTTACTACAGTCTACTGTCCTGTTACTATAGTCTACTGTCTTGTTACTACAGTCTACTGTCCTGTTACTACAGTCTACTGTCATGTTACTACAGTCTACTGTACTGTTACTACAGTCTACTGTCCTGTTACTACAGTCTACTGTACTGTTACTACAGTCTACTGTCCTGTTACTGCAGTCTACTGTCCTGTTACTACAGTCTACTGTCCTGTTACTACAGTCTACTTTACTGTTACTACAGTCTACTGTCCTTTTACTGCAGTCTACTGTCCTTTTACTACAGTCTACTGTCCTGTTACTACAGTCTACTGTACTATTACTACAGTCAACTGTACTATTACTACAGTCTACTGTCCTGTTACTGCAGTCTACTGTCCTGTTACTACAGTCTACTGTCCTGTTACTACAGTCTACTAACTGTTACTGCAGTCTACTGTCCAGTTACTACAGTCTACTGTCCTGTTACTGCAGTCTACTTTCCTGTTACTGCAGTCTACTGTACTGTTACTGCAGTCTACTGTCCTGTTACTACAGTCTACTGTCATGCTACTAGTCTACTGTCCTGTTACTGCAGTCTACTGTCCTGTTACTACAAGTCTACTGTCCTGTTACTACAGTCTACTGTACTGTTACTGCAGTATACTGTCCTGTTACTACAGTCTACTGTCCTGTTACTACAGTCTACTGTCCTGTTACTACACACTACTGTCCTGTTACTGCAGTCTACTGTCATGTTACTACAGTCTACTGTCCTGTTACTACAGTCTACTGTCCTGTTACTACAGTCTACTGTCCTGTTACTATAGTCTACTGTCTTGTTACTACAGTCTACTGTCCTGTTACTACAGTCTACTGTCCTGTTACTACAGTCTACTGTACTGTTACTACAGTCTACTGTCCTGTTACTGATGTCTACTGTCCTGTTACTACAGTCTACTGTCCTGTTACTGCTGTCTACTGTCCAGTTACTACAGCTACTGTCCTGTTACTACAGTCTACTGTACTGTTACTACAGTCTACTGTCCTGTTACTACAGTCTACTGTCCTGTTACTGCAGTCTACTGTCCTGTTACTACAGTCTACTGTCCTTTACTACAGTCTACTGTCCTGTTACTACAGTCTACTGTCCTGTTACTACAGTCTACTGTCCTGTTACTACAGTCTACTGTCCTGTTACTGCAGTCTGCTGTCCTGTTACTACAGTCTACTGTCCTGTTACTGCAGTCTACTGTCCTGTTACTACAGTCTACTGTCTTGTTACTACAGTCTACTGTTCTGTTACTACAATCTACTGTCCTGTTACTACAGTCTACTGTACTGTTACTACAGTCTACTTTACTGTTACTACAGTCCTGTTACTGCAGTCTACTGTCCTTTTACTACAGTCTACTGTCCTGTTACTACAGTCTACTGTCCTGTTACTGCAGTCTATTGTCATGTTACTGCTTTCTACTGTCCTGATACTGCAGTCTACTGTCCTGTTACTGCTGTCTACTGTCCTGTTACTAGTCAACTATTCTGTTACTTCAGTCTACTGTCCTGTTAATAAAGTATACTGTCCTGTTACTACAGTCTACTGTCCTGTTACTACAGTCTACTGTCCTGTTACTACAGTCTACTGTCCTTTTACTACAGTCTACTGTCCTGTTACTACAGTCTACTGTCCTGTTACTGCAGTCTGCTGTCCTGTTACTACAGTCTACTGTCCTGTTACTGCAGTCTACTGTCCTGTTACTACAGTCTACTGTCTTGTTACTACAGTCTACTGTTCTGTTACTACAATCTACTGTCCTGTTACTACAGTCTACTGTACTGTTACTACAGTATACTGTCCTGTTACTGCAGTCTACTGTCCTGTTACTACAGTCTACTGTCCTGTTACTACAGTCTACTTTACTGTTACTACAGTCCTGTTACTGCAGTCTACTGTCCTTTTACTACAGTCTACTGTCCTGTTACTACAGTCTACTGTCATGTTACTGCTTTCTACTGTCCTGATACTGCAGTCTACTGTCCTGTTACTGCTGTCTACTGTCCTGTTACTAGTCAACTATTCTGTTACTACAGTCTACTGTCCTGTTAATAAAGTATACTGTCCTGTTACTACAGTCTACTGTCCTGTTACTACAGTCTACTGTCCTGTTACTTCAGTCTATGGTACTGTTACTACAGTCTACTGTAATTTTACAACAGTCTACTGTACTGTTACTACAGTCTACTGTCCTGTTACTACAGTCTACTGTACTGTTACTACAGTCTACTGTCCTGTTACTGCAGTCTACTGTCCTGTTACTACAGTCTACTGTCCTGTTACTACAGTCTACTGTCCTGTTACTACAGTCCACTATCCTGTTACTGCAGTCTACTGTCATGTTACTACTGTCTACTGTCCTGTTACTACAGTCTACTTTACTGTTACTGCAGTCTACTGTCATGTTACCTCAGTCTACTGTCCTGTTACTACAGTCTACTGTACTGTTACTACAGTCTACTGTCCTGTTACTACAGTCTACTGTCCTGTTACTACAGTCTACTGTCCTGTTACTACAGTCTACTGTCCTGGTACTGCAGTCTACTGTCTTGTTACTACAATCTACTGTCCTGTTACTACAGTCTACTGTCCTGGTACTGCAGTCTACTCTCCTGTTACTGCAGTCTACTGTCCTGTTACTACAGTCTACTGTCCTGTTACTAAACTATACTGTACTGTTACTGCAGTCTACTGTCCTACTGCTAAAGTCTACTGTCCTGGTACTACAGTCTACTGTCCTGTTACTACAGTCTACTGTCCTGTTACTACAGTCTACTGTCCTGGTACTTCAGTCTACTGTCTTGTTACTACAGCCTACTGTCCTGGTACTGCAGTCTACTGTCTTGTTACTACAATCTACTGTCCTGTTACTACAGTCTACTGTCCTGTTACTACACACTACTGTCCTGTTACTGCAGTCTACTGTCATGTTACTACAGTCTACTGTCCTGTTACTACAGTCGACTTTACTGTTACTACAGTCTACTGTCCTGTTACTACACTATACTGTACTGTTACTGCAGTCTACTGTCCTGTTACTACAGTCTACTGTCTTGTTACTACAGTCTACTGTCCTGTTACTACAGTCTACTGTCCTGTTACTACAGTCTACTGTCCTGTTACTACACACTACTGTCCTGTTACTGCAGTCTACTGTCATGTTACTACAGTCTACTGTCCTGTTACTACAGTCTACTGTCCTGTTACTACAGTCTACTGTCCTGTTACTATAGTCTACTGTCTTGTTACTACAGTCTACTGTCCTGTTACTACAGTCTACTGTCATGTTACTACAGTCTACTGTACTGTTACTACAGTCTACTGTCCTGTTACTACAGTCTACTGTACTGTTACTACAGTCTACTGTCCTGTTACTGCAGTCTACTGTCCTGTTACTACAGTCTACTGTCCTGTTACTACAGTCTACTTTACTGTTACTACAGTCTACTGTCCTTTTACTGCAGTCTACTGTCCTTTTACTACAGTCTACTGTCCTGTTACTACAGTCTACTGTACTATTACTACAGTCAACTGTACTATTACTACAGTCTACTGTCCTGTTACTGCAGTCTACTGTCCTGTTACTACAGTCTACTGTCCTGTTACTACATTCTACTAACTGTTACTGCAGTCTACTGTCCAGTTACTACAGTCTACTGTCCTGTTACTGCAGTCTACTTTCCTGTTACTGCAGTCTACTGTACTGTTACTGCAGTCTACTGTCCTGTTACTACAGTCTACTGTCCTGTTACTACATTCTACTAACTGTTACTGCAGTCTACTGTCCAGTTACTACAGTCTACTGTCCTGTTACTGCAGTCTACTTTCCTGTTACTGCAGTCTACTGTACTGTTACTGCAGTCTACTGTCCTGTTACTACAGTCTACTGTCATGCTACTAGTCTACTGTCCTGTTACTGCAGTCTACTGTCCTGTTACTACAAGTCTACTGTCCTGTTACTACAGTCTACTGTACTGTTACTGCAGTATACTGTCCTGTTACTACAGTCTACTGTCCTGTTACTACAGTCTACTGTCCTGTTACTACACACTACTGTCCTGTTACTGCAGTCTACTGTCATGTTACTACAGTCTACTGTCCTGTTACTACAGTCTACTGTCCTGTTACTACAGTCTACTGTCCTGTTACTATAGTCTACTGTCTTGTTACTACAGTCTACTGTCCTGTTACTACAGTCTACTGTCCTGTTACTACAGTCTACTGTACTGTTACTACAGTCTACTGTCCTGTTACTGATGTCTACTGTCCTGTTACTACAGTCTACTGTCCTGTTACTGCTGTCTACTGTCCAGTTACTACAGCTACTGTCCTGTTACTACAGTCTACTGTACTGTTACTACAGTCTACTGTCCTGTTACTACAGTCTACTGTCCTGTTACTGCAGTCTACTGTCCTGTTACTACAGTCTACTGTCCTTTACTACAGTCTACTGTCCTGTTACTACAGTCTACTGTCCTGTTACTACAGTCTACTGTCCTGTTACTACAGTCTACTGTCCTGTTACTGCAGTCTGCTGTCCTGTTACTACAGTCTACTGTCCTGTTACTGCAGTCTACTGTCCTGTTACTACAGTCTACTGTCTTGTTACTACAGTCTACTGTTCTGTTACTACAATCTACTGTCCTGTTACTACAGTCTACTGTACTGTTACTACAGTCTACTGTCCTGTTACTGCAGTCTACTGTCCTGTTACTACAGTCTACTGTCCTGTTACTACAGTCTACTTTACTGTTACTACAGTCCTGTTACTGCAGTCTACTGTCCTTTTACTACAGTCTACTGTCCTGTTACTACAGTCTACTGTCCTGTTACTGCAGTCTATTGTCATGTTACTGCTTTCTACTGTCCTGATACTGCAGTCTACTGTCCTGTTACTGCTGTCTACTGTCCTGTTACTAGTCAACTATTCTGTTACTTCAGTCTACTGTCCTGTTAATAAAGTATACTGTCCTGTTACTACAGTCTACTGTCCTGTTACTACAGTCTACTGTCCTGTTACTACAGTCTACTGTCCTTTTACTACAGTCTACTGTCCTGTTACTACAGTCTACTGTCCTGTTACTGCAGTCTGCTG
Organism: Coregonus lavaretus; assembly: GCF_964263955.1. Classification (NCBI taxonomy): domain Eukaryota; kingdom Metazoa; phylum Chordata; class Actinopteri; order Salmoniformes; family Salmonidae; genus Coregonus; species Coregonus lavaretus. The sequence goes on along the minus strand of NW_028159928.1, from coordinate 2,019 downwards.
TCCTGTTACTACAGTCTACTGTCCTGTTACTGCAGTCTACTGTCCTGTTACTACAGTCTACTGTCTTGTTACTACAGTCTACTGTTCTGTTACTACAATCTACTGTCCTGTTACTACAGTCTACTGTACTGTTACTACAGTCTACTGTCCTGTTACTGCAGTCTACTGTCCTGTTACTACAGTCTACTGTCCTGTTACTACAGTCTACTTTACTGTTACTACAGTCCTGTTACTGCAGTCTACTGTCCTTTTACTACAGTCTACTGTCCTGTTACTACAGTCTACTGTCATGTTACTGCTTTCTACTGTCCTGATACTGCAGTCTACTGTCCTGTTACTGCTGTCTACTGTCCTGTTACTAGTCAACTATTCTGTTACTACAGTCTACTGTCCTGTTAATAAAGTATACTGTCCTGTTACTACAGTCTACTGTCCTGTTACTACAGTCTACTGTCCTGTTACTTCAGTCTATGGTACTGTTACTACAGTCTACTGTAATTTTACAACAGTCTACTGTACTGTTACTACAGTCTACTGTCCTGTTACTACAGTCTACTGTCCTGTTACTACAGTCTACTGTACTGTTACTACAGTCTACTGTCCTGTTACTGCAGTCTACTGTCCTGTTACTACAGTCTACTGTCCTGTTACTACAGTCTACTGTCCTGTTACTACAGTCCACTATCCTGTTACTGCAGTCTACTGTCATGTTACTACTGTCTACTGTCCTGTTACTACAGTCTACTTTACTGTTACTGCAGTCTACTGTCATGTTACCTCAGTCTACTGTCCTGTTACTACAGTCTACTGTACTGTTACTACAGTCTACTGTCCTGTTACTACAGTCTACTGTCCTGTTACTACAGTCTACTGTCCTGTTACTACAGTATACTGTCCTGGTACTGCAGTCTACTGTCTTGTTACTACAATCTACTGTCCTGTTACTACAGTCTACTGTCCTGGTACTGCAGTCTACTCTCCTGTTACTGCAGTCTACTGTCCTGTTACTACAGTCTACTGTCCTGTTACTAAACTATACTGTACTGTTACTGCAGTCTACTGTCCTATTGCTAAAGTCTACTGTCCTGGTACTACAGTCTACTGTCCTGTTACTACAGTCTACTGTCCTGTTACTACAGTCTACTGTCCTGGTACTTCAGTCTACTGTCTTGTTACTACAGCCTACTGTCCTGGTACTGCAGTCTACTGTCTTGTTACTACAATCTACTGTCCTGTTACTACAGTCTACTGTCCTGTTACTGATGTCTACTGTCCTGTTACTACAGTCTACTGTCCTGTTACTGCTGTCTACTGTCCAGTTACTACAGCTACTGTCCTGTTACTACAGTCTACTGTACTGTTACTACAGTCTACTGTCCTGTTACTACAGTCTACTGTCCTGTTACTGCAGTCTACTGTCCTGTTACTACAGTCTACTGTCCTTTACTACAGTCTACTGTCCTGTTACTGCAGTCTACTGTCACGTTACTACAATCTACTGTACTGTTATAGCAGTCTACTGTCCTGTTACTGCTGTCTACTGTCCTGTTACTAGTCAACTATTCTGTTACTACAGTCTACTATCCTGTTACTGCAGTCTACTGTCCTGTTACTACAGTCTACTGTCCTGTTACTGCTGTCTACTGTCCTGTTACTAGTCAACTATTCTGTTACTACAGTCTACTATCCTGTTACTACAGTCTACTGTCCTGTTACTACAGTCTACTGTCCTGTTACTTCAGTCTATGGTACTGTTACTACAGTCTACTGTCTTGTTACTACAGTCTACTGTCCTGATACTACAATCTACTGTCCTGTTACTACAGTCTACTGTCCTGTTACTACAGTCTACTGTCCTTTTACTACAGTCTACTGTCCTGTTACTACAGTCTACTGTCCTGTTACTACAGTCTACTGTCTTGTTACTACAGTCTACTGTTCTGTTACTACAATCTACTGTCCTGTTACTACAGTCTACTGTACTGTTACTACAGTCTACTGTCTTGTTACTACAGTCTA